>NC_081352.1:28746350-28796000 GCF_029784015.1 Lycium ferocissimum | reverse complement strand
TGACATACATAGTAGCCTCGTCTTTGCTCGGTTGTGTGTAGATATAATTTGGGTGTGTGTGTGCCGATTCGAACCGAGGTAGTCGACGTATATATATATATATATATATATATATATATATATAGGTTACGGCCTCGCTGGCTTGTTGGTATTATGCATTGTGCGGGGTAGGCCTTATCGAGTTTACGATTTCGGGTCGTCCCGTCGGGCCTAGTTTAGCACGGCGGTCGTCACGCCGCTCGGTTGGGCGTGATAACTCTTGCGTGAAATCCAGCTTATTGTGAAAGCTTTTCTACGTATGCAATTCTACCTTATGTTGACTTAATGAGGTGCGGATAATGATATTTGTTGCCATCCGGATCATCGATCAAACGTGTGAATACAGAAAACCGTAAGGATTCTTCATCAAGTCCGTACGGGATCAAGCAGAACCAAAA
Organism: Lycium ferocissimum; assembly: GCF_029784015.1. Taxonomy (NCBI): domain Eukaryota; kingdom Viridiplantae; phylum Streptophyta; class Magnoliopsida; order Solanales; family Solanaceae; genus Lycium; species Lycium ferocissimum. The sequence continues at coordinate 28,795,563 of NC_081352.1, read as the reverse complement.
GAAACATTTCCAAGGTTAGAAGACCGACGAAATCCTCCTCGTGTCCACACGAGAATGCGCTCACATTTCATTACCACCGCTGGTATCTCCCTGGTGGTGGATTTGGACAGTGAAGAGCCCGAGGAGGAAGACTAGCCCCTGGCAAGTAATGAAAAGAGGAAGAGGATCGAGGATCCAACCCTTTTTTCCCAGAGAAGAGTCTGTGTTCCGGAGATGGACGTCGTGGAGCATGGGGCTTCGAGGACACGATATTCTTCCACGTCAATGGTTACGGTCTTCAGATCCTGAATTCCCCGCGCTGACTTCCTCAGCTCTGCTCCTTCCAGTGCTGTCAGTTTACGAGGATCCGGCCTGCAGCTGACTATACAAGCTTCTTAAGCACTTCTGCCTCGTAACGTGAAGACGCCTACGAGGTTTCCCGACCTTAAAACGAAAAGGACGAGCTACTAAATGAATGCTGGCATCGGTCGAAGAATCGATGAATTCGGGATTGTCCTTCCAATTTACATTTGAGTGTCGCCTTATGTCGAGCATGGTGTGGCCAACAGCATGAAGCATGTGGCCTAAGAGAAATATTGGAATGAAAACACGAAGTCTCTTGAGAATGCATTATTACGGGCATGCATGTTGTCGCCTCAGTAACATACTCCTTCCCTTTAGTGGACTTTAAGATTTTGCCGCTTGTTTATCGCGTAACTTTAAGTTTTATTTCGATCTAATTTTCTACGCAATGAAGGCTTTCAAAGGATGATCAAGGAGAAACCCCTTGTGTATCAGGAATGATGTTGTAGGTCTGTAGTAGCGATTAGTGGCACCCATCGGGGTCAAAGAGTTGGAAGCCAAATTTGAGCAATCGAACGGATAGAAGACTTCAACCAACAAGCCACCATCACTCCAAAACCATGTGAAAGTTGGAAAATGAAGGATTGGTGGGCAGCATTCCAAATAGTGACGTGAGCCGGTGCTCGTATATGGCCTTAGGCGAAGCTCGGTCTTTTGGAAACGAAATCATCCATATCAAGTATCTTGACGTTGTTTTAGTAAGGAAGGCGAACAAACCGAAGACAGAATGGTTGTTATCCTCGTCCCGGAAATCGACGCTGCAAGGACTCTATGTGGAGGCACGTGCTATACCATTGCGTAGTTCTGCACGGGCTAATCTTAGAGCCCTCGGCAGCGAGGCACTAATGGATGAGCGAACTCAAATACGCCATTGACAACCATTGTCACGCCACCAATCTGGAGAAGTGTGGCCGGCACCGGTGCCACGCTCGGCTTCGACGAACCACTTCGAACATGTAACTTCTGAAGGTAACCCTTAACTTGGGGTGACAGGCGTGCACCTTGAGTAGTCGTACAGCCAGAGGCCGCCCCTCCGAACATACGCAAAAGCTATTATCACTGTCGAAAGGTACACACGCAGAAATACATATACGTAATTGCGCGAGGGCGATGAGACGCAGCCATAGCGTCTACAATCAATAGTAAAAAATGAACATATTGTCACGACCCAACGGAGGGCCATGATGGGCACCGGTGCTATCCCGCCAGGTACCCTCTTAACGTACATTTTCATTCATATACAGGAGACACTGTGGCTTACTCATGTTCACATTCATCCAATAGTGCTAATCTCGTTGACGACAACATTTATATCATAATCAATAACTATGCCCGTATCCGTATACAACGGTAGCGAAGTACATCAATAGAAAATGATATCTGAGTTGTAAACGAAGGCTACAAGACATCTGACTTGTCTCTGGCTGTCTACGAGCCTCTAAGAAGAGTAGGTAGCATCATATAGGCGAAATGAGGACCACAGCCATGCCCATATGTATGTACACAAGAATAGTACCCAAAAGATGTAGCTCGGATGAAATGGAGCTCCTGCCCCCATGTAGTCCACGAATGAGGAAATCTATGGATCGAAACTGTCTGCTGTCCGCGCAGCCAGACGCAGCGCGACGTCCGCAAATAAAAGGGCAATCGATGCCGAATAATGTGCGGAATATATGTAAAGCATAATCAGCATCATAGTATGAGCACAGAGATAGCACAAATTAGCATAAGATGGGAGAATTAGGAGAGCCAATAGAGTCATTTGTACATGGTAGCGCCCGTAAGTATCTGCTTACTTGTCTTTCATAGGGACCCTTCCATTTCTAATGCTTTTCATTGTACATATACATACATACATACATATATATATATATATATATATATATATATATATATATATATATATATATATATATTCGTATTCGTATTATGTGCCCTCGTATCCATGTCATGCTCGACCTGTGAAGGTTCGGTGTTTCACGTACGGGAAGCGGCGGCAAGGCTCGGTGATTACGGATGCCTAGCCTGCCAAGGCTCGGTGTTATCCGTGCCCGGCTATAAGAAGTGCGCGTCGATAAGTAATATGCCGGCCATGTAAGCTCGGTGTTACATAATAGTCATACATACTTAGAAACGTACACGCCAAAGTCAGCGTAATAATCAACATGTGCTATCATCATCCGTTACATGTTATCCTTAGAGGACCGAAACTATCATATAAAGGAGGTATTTGTAACTTAGAGATAGAATTATTTGGAAGACATTATGGAACTCATGAAAGGATATTTAGCAAAGGAACCATGCCTTAATGAAAGAAGCGTGTCACGACCGTGCTAGGGGCCATGACGGTGCCTAGAGCTAACCCTTCGAGCATCGCCCATTTTATTACTCATCCGCATTCATTCATTGTTCTCATGCTCATAATCATAGGAAAACCATTTTCATTGGAAACATAATTACTTTTATATACATAAGCCCTTTGGCTATCAAAATAACACATATATACACGTGGCAAAATCGTGAGACCATACTACCCATACATGCATATCTACGAACCTCTAATGGAGTACTAGACATATGGAAGGGACAGGACCCTGTCGTGCCCAAAATATATGTACACAAAATAATGAGCAATGGCACCTCCGGAATAATGGAGTGCTCTCAAAGTCTGCTGATAACTTCTACGAATCTGGATTACCTCCCTGTCTACCTGTGGGCATGAACACAGCGTCCAAAGAAAAAGGGCGTCAGCACGAATATTGTACTCAGTATGTAAGGCATAAACAAAAATAATACATCAATGAAATAGGGAGATATCAAATGAAGAACAATCTGTAACTAACTGTCAGTTTTAATATAAATAATGCATGCTGACTTACTTGATAACATCATCATCATATAAATGTATGCATATTTATATGTATAAAATGCCAGGCCATATAGGTACGGTGTGATCATCATTAGCCCGCATCCGGGCCTCCCGCGTCCGGGGTAACCGTCTCACGCCGCCCGCTGGTGGTGTCTGCCCATGCCATCTAGACATGGTGTATATACGCCCCCGCCTTAGCGGTGTCTGCCCGGCCATATAGGCGCGGTGTAATATCATTATCATGTACATCTCATAGGCTTATCATAATCTTGTCATAATCTTATCATAATGCATGCATAGGAACTCAAAGACAACTATACTTTATCGGGGTGACATAAGGTCGTGAACCCCCGATTCCATTATGGAGCATTTATAAGCATTACGCCTCACCTTGAAGGAATTAGCATATAAGGTGAGTGTATACAATAAGCATCATCAATGGATCATAGTTAGGATAATTAGACTTAACTCATCATCATCATCATCATTATCATAACGTATCTCTTATCATTATCTCATATGGCTCTTCATGAACATAGACTCATAATTTTTGGAGTGTAAGAGGGTCATGGAGAGTAAGGGAAAATCATGCCATAGGAGTCATGCCTTAGAAAGAAGGGACTAGCCTTACATACCTTTTCGTTTAGCTATTCTATCACTTGATCGTTCTCCTTCAATGCTCACGTTTCTACCTTCAAGAGAGTTCGTATTAACATTAACTAATCGATCACATAAACGTGCTTACTAAAGCTAGAGAAAATTGGGTAGCATTTCCTTTGTTTCTACAATTTTCTACATATCATATATCAACTCCCAAACGTCTATAATAACATTCACAACATCATAAGCAACAATCTTCATCCGTCTACATTATCCATATTTCACAAATTTTACTTCAATTCATCCATAATCATGGTCATAGTACACTAGTACATTTTCTCACATATAATGCTTATCCCATTTTCTTAATGTCATTTATAACATATTTACAATCACACCATATCATGAATCATGACTTACTCCCAACTACTACTCAAAATCTCATTATTCTCATCTTTGTGACCCATTTTCTATCTCCTTTTGTAATCTAAGTCTTACAACCTCTCAATACCTTAAACAACAAGGAATGATCATAAAACTTACCTTAGATAGTGTGGGAATGAGCCTTGAGTGAAAATACTTCACTTGAGCCAAAACCCTAGTTCACTTGCAATGGAATTTCTTGACTTGGATGAACTCTAATGAGTTTCTTACACTTGGTTTTCTTTGTTTGATGAAGTTGAGCATAAATTTCTCTTACGTTCTTGTGGAAGAAGTGTGGAGAGCTTTCTAGAGAGTTCTTGAAGTGTGGAGAGAAAGAATGAAATGAATTAAATGAGGTTGGTCCCTTATATTAATTTTTGAAGCTGTCCCGACACCATTATACGGACCAATATACGGTCCGTATCTTTTGTATTGGCCATATGTCTGGCTGTAGATTTGGTCCAGTGGAAGTCCCATTCTGGGCAGAACATATGGCCTAACATATGGCCAGTATGTTTTATACGGCCAGTATGTTGGGCCGTATAATGCTTAGCTTTCCGAAGTTCGTTCACGTCGACTCGTTTGATCTCCAATCCTTATGGAACCTTCTTAATGCTTGTTTAACACCTCATTACCAATCTAAGGGACATTATAACTCTTCTCCAAGACATCATTAAGCCATCATTAACTTGTCATTCGTAAATCTCTCCCGATACACAACGTATACCTTGCCTTTCTTGTCAAACTTTATTCTCCTGCCCCGAACGTCTTTGAAATCTCAATTAGGATCATCAAATGCCATTTCTCACTGATTGAAACATTGTGTACTTCGTTCCCTTCGTTAGTCTATTCACTGTGCATGAACGGAAATTTTTTTCAAGGTGTAACATTCTTCCCCCCTTTTGGAACATTCGTCCTCGAATGTCAAGCACTCGGGATTCTACGAAAATTTCGCGAGTTTCCTCGTAATAAGGCACTCACCATCCGTCACACAACGACCCGTAATGATAATGCCTCACAGGGCCACAATATAATAGCAATAAAGTTTGGCCACACACGACTCGAAAACATAAAAAGAAAACATACATACCTCATAATCTTGACATTTCATCTAGGATCGCTTCCGGGGCTGAAATAGGTGAGGGTACTTGGATTTCATATTTTCTTCCGCTTCCCAAGTTATTTCTTCTCTGTTAATATTTCTCCACAAGACTTTGACTAAAGCCACTTCTTTATTTCTGAATCTCCATACTTGCCTATCTACTATAGCCATAGGTACCTCTTCATAGGTCAATCTTTTTGTCACTTGAACATCATCTATTGGAACAATCCTCATAGGATCTCCAACACACTTGCGGAGCATTGAGACATGAAAAACTGGATTGACTGCTTCAAGTTCTGAGGGTAAGTTCAATTCATAAGCCACTTGGCCCACCTTGCGGACAATCTTATAGGGTCCTATGTATTGAGGACTTAACTTTCCTTTCTTCCTAAATCTCGTCACTCCTTTCATTGGCGACACCTTTAAGAATACCCGGTCATCAACTTGAAATTCTAAGTCTCGCCGCCGATTGTCTGCGTAAGATTTTTGGTGACTTTGGGCTGTTAACATTCGATCTCGGATGACCTTGACCTTTTCCACTGCCTGTTGGATCAATTCAGGGCCTATTAATTGTACTTCCCCTACTTCAAACCACCCAATTGGGGATCTACACTTCCTTTCATACAGAGCTTTATGTGGAGCCATTTAGATACTGGAATGGTAGCTATTGTTGTATGCAAACTCGATAAGGGGAAAGTGATCATCCCAACTTCCACCGAAATCTAGAACATATGCTCTTAGCATATCCTCCAGGGTCTGGATGGTATGTTCGGCTAGCCCATCAGTTTGTGGATGAAATGCCATGCTAAGCTTTACTTGAGTACCCAAACCTTCTTGGAAGGACCTCCAGAACTTAACTGTAAATTGTACTCCTCTATCTGTGATAATAGGCATCGGGATACCGTGGAGTCGGACAATCTCTTTGAGATACAACCTTGCATAGTCTTCTACTAAATATGTGGTTCTGACAGGAAGAAAATAAGCTTCTTTCGTAAGTCTGTCCACGATCACCCATATGGAATAATAGTTGCTTAGGGAATGAGGTAATCCCACAATAAAGTCCATGTTGATCACTTCCCATTTCCAAGTAGGGATTTCCATTGCTTGCAATAATTCTCATAGCTTTGGCGTTCAATTTTCACTTCTTCGACAGTTTGGACATCAAGCTACAAATTCTGCTATGTCTTTCTTCATTCCATCCCACCAATACATAATATTGAGGTCATGATACATCTTTGTTGCACCTGGGTGAATAGAATAAGAGAATAATGAGCTTCTTCTAGAATTTGACGACGCGATTCTGTAACTTTCGGAACACATACTTTTTGCCTCGGTATCTAAGAACTCCATCTATAGAGATTTCAAATGGGGACTTCTCTTTTTCATGAAATGTATCTCTATAGTGGCTCAATTGAGGATCTTCATATTGATGCTCTTTCACCACTATGTCCAAGGATGAAGCAGTTGGATTATTAATACCAATTCCTGCACTGCCTGAGTCAATTAAACGAACTCCAAGATTAGCTAGTTGGTGAAGCTCATGAATTAATTCTTTCTTCTCCGGAGGAACTTCACATGGGCTGCCCATTGATCGGCGGCTAAGCACATCAACTACTACATTTGCCTTTCCGGGGTGGTATCAAATACTCACATCATAATCTTTCAATAATTCTAACCAAGACTCTGCCGCAGATTTAACTCCTTCTGTTTGAAAATATAGTGAAGACTCTTGTGATCTGTATAGATATCAACATGAACACCACACAAGTAATGCCTCCACATCTTTAATGCATGAATAACTACAGCCAATTCAAGATCATGAGATAGGTAGTTCTTTTTATGTTTCCGCAACTGCCTTGAAGAATAAGCAATGACTTTACTGTGCTGCATTAACACACATCCTAACCCAACGCCGGAAGCATCACAATATATGACATAGCCATCTGGCCCTTCTGGGAGTGTCAAGACTGTGGATGAAGTTAGCCTATCTTTCAATTCCTGGAAACTGTGTTCACAACCATCATTCCACTGAAATTTTACTGACTTCTGGGTTAGCTTCGTCAATGGGGCTGAAATAGATGAAAATCCTCCTACGAATCTCTTATAGAAACCTACCAACCCCAGAAAACTACGAACTTCCGTGGGCGTTGTAGGCCTTGGCCAAGTTTTCACGGCTTCAATTTTCTGAGTATCCACTCGGATGCCATCATCTGAAATAACATGGCCCAAGAATGTCACAGAATTCAGCCAAAACTCACACTTTGAAAATTTTGCATATAATTCTCGAGTTCGAAGTATTCCAAGAATAATACGTAAATGGTCTGCATGTTCTGATTCTGTCCGAGAATATACCAGAATATCATCGATAAACACTATCACGAATAGGTCCAAAAGAGGCCTAAATACATTATTCATCAAATTCATGAACACTGCCGGAGCATTAGTTAGCCCGAATGACATCACTCGAAATTCATAATATATCTCATTCTGAAAGCTGTTTTGGGAATATCTTCTTCTTTAACTCTCACTTGATGATAACCTGACTTTAGGTCTATTTTGGAAAATCACTTGGCACCCTGTAATTGATCAAACAAGTTATCAATTCTCGAAGAGGCTATTTATTCTTTATCGTCACCTTATTCAATTGCCTATAATCGATGCACATCCGTAGGGAATCATGTTTCTTTCGCACAAATAGAACTGGTGCTTCCCAAGGTGATAAACTAGGTCTAATAAACCCCTTCTCAAGCAAATCCTTCAATTATGCCTTTAGCTCTTTCAATTCTGTCGGAGCCATTAGGTAAGGAGGAATAGAAATAGGCTTGGTGTCCGGCAACACATCAATAGCGAAATCAATCTCTCTTTCATGAGGAAGACCTGGAAATTCATCCGAAAATTCATTCACTACCGGAACGGATTGGAAAGTTGATGACTTTGCTTCGGTGTCATGAACTCGAACTAAGTGATAAATATAGCCTTTTGCTATCATCTTTCTTGCCTTAAGGTAGGAAATAAACCTACCTCTTAGGGATCTTTGTATTACCCTTCCATTCAAGCACGGTCTATCCCGAAAATTGGAACCGAAATACTTTCATGCGACAATCAACATTAGCATAACATGAGGCCAACCAATCCATGCCCATAATTACATCGAAATCTAGCATTTCTAGCTCAACTAAATCAACTTTAGTCTGGCGATCACAAATCACAACTACACAATTTCTGTACACTTGTCTAGCTGTCACGGGATCACTAACCGGAGTAGATACCTCGAAAGGTTGAATTAGCTCGGGTTTCACCCCAATACGAGCAGCAATATATGGAGTAATATAAGATAGTGTAGAACCCGGATCTATCAATGCATATACGTCATGAGAAAATATGGATAATATACAATGTACATCCCCGGGGAGGACTCAAGATCCTGTCGTCCGGATAAAGCATAGATACAAGGCTGAGTGCCACCTGAAGTAGATGCTCCCCCTCTGCCTCTACCTCGACTGCGGGAATGCGAGGAGTCGCTGGAGTCGGGCGCACGGAAGAGAGAGAGAGAGACGTGCTCCTATGGGCTGAACCCTAACTCTACTACTCATCGACGAGCAATCTCGTATCATGTGCCCAACCTGGCCATAGGTATAGCAAGCATCTGAAGCTCTGGCTACATCGCGGTACTGGTGGTCTCCTCTGGCTATAATCATCCCCAAGCTGGGAACCTGAAGCTCTTGAGCTCTGACCCTACCCTGAAGGAATGGAGCGGTCAAATCTCCTACCTGTAAATCGTGGAGGTGCACTAGTCACCGACTGGCTTGAGTGTCTAGAATATGTCTGCCTCGATCCCCCTCTAAAATCACTACCTCCACCCGTAGATCTGGCCCTCTTGCTTTGCCCTCTATCAATATCACGCTCACCCCTTTGTGGATGTTGTTGTCCTTCTAAATTCTGGGCATGGGCCTGAATACGGGAAATATCCATCCCATCTTACAATGAAGCCGTCAAACAATCTTTAAATAGATGTGGCCCTAGGCCACTCACAAATCGGTGCACTTTATATCCCATGTCGGCCAGTATACTCGGAGCATATCTAGACAATGAATTAAACTGGAGGCTATACTCTCGGGCACTCATATTTCCTTGCGTCAAATTTAAGAATCTATCCGCTCTAGCTCGACGGACCTTGGGTGGCAAATAGTAGCGGATAAAGGCATCTACGAATTCTTGCCAAATCGGAGGAGGCGCATTCTCTTTTCTTTATGATATCCAATTATTATACCATAGGACCGCCACATCCCGGAGTCAATAAGGCATAAACAAAAATAATACATCAATGAAATAGGGAGATATCAAATGAAGAACAATCTGTAACTAACTGTCAGTTTTAATAGAAATAATGTATGCTGACTTACTTGATAACATCATCATTATATCATGTATGCATATTTATATGTATAAGCTGCCCGACCATATAGGTACGGTGTGATCATACTTAGCGCGCATCCAGGCCTCCCGCGTCCGGGGTAACCATCTCATGCCGCCCACTAGTGGTGTCTGCCCATGCCATCTAGACATGGTGTATATACTGCCCACCTTAGCGGTGTCTGCCCGACCATATAGGCACGGTGTAATATCATCATCATGCACATCTCATAGGCTTATCGTAATCTTGTCATAATCTTATCATAATGCATGCATAGGAACTCAAAGACAACTATACTTTATCGGGGTGACATAAGGTCGTGAACCCCCGATTCCATTATGGAGCATTCATAAGCATTCTGCCTCACCTTGAAGGAATTAGCATATAAGGTGAGTGTATACAATAAGCATCATCAATGGATCATAGTTAGGATCATTAGACTTAACTCATCATCATCATTATCATAACGTATCTCTTATCATTATCTCATATGGCTCTTCATGAACGTAGACTCATAATTTTTGGAGTGTAAGAGGGTCATGGAGAGTAAGGGAAATCATGCCATAGGAGTCATGCCTTAGAAAGAAGGGACTAGCCTTACATACCTTTTCGTTTAGCTATTCTATCACTTGATCATTCTCCTTCAATGCTCATGTTTCTACCTTCAAGAGAGTTCGTATTAACATTAACTAATCGATCACATAAACGTGCTTACTAAAGCTAGAGAAAATTGGGCAGCATTTTCTTTGTTTCTACAATTTTCCACATATCATATATCAACTCCCAAACGTCTATAATAACATTCACAACATCATAAGCAACAATCTTCATCCGTCTACATTATCCATATTTCACAAATTTCACTTCAATTCATCCATAATCATGGTCATAGTACACCAGTACGTTTTCTCACATATAATGCTTATCCCATGTTCTAAATGTCATTTATAACATATTTACAATCACAACATATCAAGAATCATGACTTACTCCCAACTACTACTCAAAATCTCATTATTCTCATCTTTGTGACCCATTTTCTATCTCCTTTCATAATCTAAGCCTTTCAACCTCTCAATACCTTAAACAACATGGAATGATCATAAAACTTACCTTAGATAGTGTGGGAACGAACCTTGAGTGGAAATACTTCACTTGAGCCAAAACCCGAGTTCACTTCCAATGTAATTTCTTGACTTGAATGAACTCTAATGAGTTTCTTACACTTAGTTTTCTTGGTTTGATGAAATTGAGCATAAATTTCTCTTAAGTTCTTGTGGAAGAAGTGTGGAGAGCTTTCTAGATAGTTCTTGAAGTGTGGAGAGAAAGAATGAAATGAATTAAATGAGGTTGGTCCCTTATATTAATTTTTGAAGTTGTCTCGACACCATTCTATGGACCAACATACGGTCCGTATCTTTTATACTGGCCGTATGTCTGGCCGTAGATTTTGTCTAGTGGAATTCCCATTCTGGGCAGAACATACGGCCTAACATACGGCAGTATGTTTTATACGGCCAGTATGTTGGGCCGTATAATGCCCAGCTTTTCGAAATTCGTTCTCGTCGACTCGTTTGATCTCCAATCCTTATGGAACCTTCTTAACGCTTGTTTAACACCTCATTACCAATCTAAGGGATATTATAACTCTTCTTCAAGACATCATTAAGCCATCATTAACTTGTTATTCGTAAATCTCTCCTGATACACAACGTATACCTTGCCTTTCTTGGCAAACTTTCTTCTTTTGCCCCGAACGTCTTTGAAATCTCAATTAGGATCATCAAATGCCATTTCTCACTTATCGAAACATCGTGTACTTTGTGCCCTTCGTTAGTCTATTCACTGTGCATGAACGGAAAATTTTTTCGAGGTGTAACGAAGGGTTAACCTTACATACCTCTTTATCTTCTTAACTAATTAACGTTCACCGTCGAATCTTGAACAATCTACATTAGAAGGATTCATACCATAGTTAAGCCTTAATGTTGCTCTTAAATTCAAACTAGAATAATTCATGATCTAATGGAAATTGGGCAGCATTTCCCCTATTTCGTCAACTTCCACCATATTACAAAACAACTCCCAAACATCTATAATACACCCACAATATCATAATCAAGTAATCACATTCCATTAAGCCTTCACAATTCATCCCTATGTTCAACTTATTCTAACAACCTCATACCCATTTTAGTACAATTTCATACAATGCTTCCTTATCACTATTACTACCTTCCAGAACAATATTATATCCATATTATACTAAGAATCATAACTTAAGTTAGCTTATTACTCAAAACATCATAAAAGTTATATTTAACCCTCATTTTCCACTTTCTTCTTCTACCCAAGTTCTTCAACAACCAAGAATCCATGACAACATGAAATAAGCATGAAAACTAACCTTCTATATCAGAATGGGAATGAGTTTTAGAGCAGCTATCAACTTAGGTGAAAACCCTAGCTTCAATACCCAAAAATCTCTTGTAGTCTACTAACCCTAGGAAGCCTTCTAACACATGAACACTTTGATTCTTGCCTCTTGATCTTTGTTTTCTCTTGGATAGGGGTGGAATATGCTTGGAGAAGGGTTTAGAGCTCTTAAGACTTATGGGATATGAGAAATGAAATAAATGAACAAAGGTCTTCTATTTATTCAAAAAGTAACAATTCAGGTCGATGGACTTATACAGACCACTTATACGGTCCGTATAAGTGGACCGTATAACACCACCATGGAAAAGTCCCTTTCTGTAAAGGTCGTGTTATACGGACCCCCTTATACGGACCGTATAAGTGGTTGTATAACTCCCAGTTGTACGAAATTTTCTCTCGTTGATTCGTTTGACTTTCAATCCTCGTGGAGCCTTCTTGGAACTTAGATAATACTTCATTAACCATACAATAGGCTCTGTAGCAGCCTCTCAAGTCATCCCCAAATAAATATTAGCTTGATTATAGCGAAAGCCTTTCCGAACGCAACTTACATATTACTTCCTTTAACAAACTAAATTTCACATATCCATATAGCTTCAAAATCTTATAACATTCGCTTTAAGCTATCTAATACTTCCCTTAGTCTCATAAGAATTCCATAGTCGCCTTAAGCTCACATTTGCCTATCTACAAGGCAGCGAATCAGAAATTTCCAAGGTGTAATATTCTTCCCCCCTTAGAAACATTCGTCCTCGAATGTTAGGTTCTTGGGAATTCTATAAAAATTTCACCAAAGTTTTCCCTATAATATGGCACTACCATCCTGCACAGCATCCCAAAATATATCGCCTCACAGGGCTACAACAACAACAACAATAACCGTGGCCACCCACGACCAAGAAAACATCAAGGAAAACACTACATACCCGAGGATAATGGCGTCTACGCATAGGTCTCCTACGGGGTGAAAATAAATGCGAATTTACACGAACTTCATTCTTGACTTCCCAAGTCATTTTCTTTCTATTATTATTTCACCATAAAACTTTTTTGAAGCTATTTCTTTGGTTCGAGCTTTCGACACTTTTGCCAATCTAAAATGGCAATGGGGGATTTCTTCATAATACAATTGTTTGGTAATGTCACACCACAATTTCCGATAGCATGATGGGCACCCGACCCTTACTTAGGCCGAAGCGAACCCGGACTCTGTTAATACTCATAATCATCTTGGGCCCTTAAATCAAGACATGAATGCATAACGCAAGCCTTTCAAAGAAACATGCTTTTAGACCTTCTCAAATCAAATAAAATTTGTAACGTAATGCATAATGAAATATCGGCTTTCATAGCCGCTTATAAATCTAACATATCATACACTCGACTCTGTCTGCAAAGTCTCTAACATAAAACAAGATGCCATGACATAGATACTCTGACTCGGCGGCACTCCGGGGAGAAATGGGGCTCGCTAATCCAGTTGGAATATCTCCTGCTAATATCTTCTACTCATCTGTAGGTACCTGCGTGGCATGAAACGCAGCCCCCGAAGAAAGGAGGTCAGTACGGAATATGTACTGAGCATGTAAAGCATGGAATACAAAAGGCGACCAGAAGTAAGTAAGTACAAAAAGTGAGCATAATAGTCGAGAATACCAAAGTGCTTGCATACGAAATACAAATCGTACATACGAGGTACGGAAGACAAATATAACAATCGAGAATGCCAAAATGCTTAGCTTCGCAAATACAAATCATGCATATCAATATATGTAAAATGAACATAATCGGATGAAGTGACATAAGTAAATAGTCATCATATACATATGGGATTATATAGCGTGTCCCTCCCTAGTGGGACTCGGTAAGTAGGATCATCGTATCATCATGCCATCATCATATACCCCGTTGGGTTTGCCTCTACGGACCGGGTTTGGTATAGAATCATCATATCATCATGTATCATATTATCATATCATATATCACATGCGGTCATGCATGTAATATCACGTATCATATGCACACGTATCGTGTCGCCACTCCGTCTTTGAGGGACTCGGTAAAACATCAACTTCGGAATATTGTCAAACATATCATATCGTATCACATCATACCACGTATCGGTCCTATACTGGGATCACGGATCATACTTCGTATCACATCATACTTCGTAACGCATCATACTTCGTATATTGCATCATCTTCGTAACACATTATACTTCGTAACACATCATACTTCGAAAACACGTCATAATTCGAATCACATCATACTTCGGAATATAGCATAGTGCGCACGATAACATATCGGCCGGGACTCGGCGAAAGAGGTAATAACGGAATGCACGAGCAGAATGAGAAACTATATGCAATTTAAAACATTCCCAAACACTCGATAGAGTAATCAAAACGAACTATCATTTACAAACCAGACAATAGCCAAATCAAGTTCCTTCCGAATGTCACTCGGGTACATATCAAATAAACCTTTAGAAATCATAATTACGTATCAAAATCGTATGCATAAAAAAAATTCTCATTTCAGACTTAACAGATAAGTAAGTAACCATACTCGGGGGTCGGAATAATAGCCACATTAAGTTCTTTCAAAAATAGGTCGTTAACCAAACATAGAAAAGTCTCGGGGGCCACGGACGAGTATCAAACCAATCCGAGCCCGCCTATGAAAATTAAAGTCATTATATGTTATAGAATCATTTACGAGCTTATCAAAGCAATCCGGTTACCGTCTATGAAAGTTACGGACATTTTTAGACATAAGATCCTTTAGGAACAAAACCGTTTATACAACATTTTGAATCCAATCATATCAAAGACATAAGGACCATATTTCTACTATATTAAGAATACCAACATCATGAGATGAATAGGAATCGTAAACATGCTCGAATTTTACGAATAGAGTCACCCCCCCCAAGGATCGTGTCATAGCTTACTTACACTAGGACATGCCAAAAGAAAGGAAGGATAAGCTTTACATACCTCGTTTGCTTCCTAAGCTAATCCAAACTCAAGTCTCGGCTTCCCAAAATCTACAATACGTCATTAGACACCAAACATTAGCCATAGCACCTAGGAATTCAATCCTAAGTTCGCATTTATTTACGGGAATTTGGGCGACATTTCCCTCGTTTATATGCCTAGCCCGAATTCTCAATTCGATAACCAACAACATCAACCACAATATCAATAGTATTAACATCATTTCCAATATCGACGTATGACATAAAACAGCCCGCACACTATTTTCTAAATTTCTCAACCAACCAAATTTGCGATATAGCTATTTAATAATTTTGTTTCCGTAAAGGAGTCGAAATTCATATGAACAACATCAGTAACATCAGCCTTCGCATTTTACAAGTTAAATACATTTATTTTCATCCAAAATTCTCTTCAAATATCCTTCCATAATTCACAACACCAATAAACGAATTTATCAGACTATTCCCTCCGTGTTAATCCGTTAAAATTCTAAATAAACTCGTTAACAATGAAAAGGAACCGTATTCATACCTTAAGCATGCAGCCCCCACGTTATCACTCTTCTCCTCGATTGATTTTTAGCTCAAATTGAAGACAACGCAGCGTACAACACTTTTCTCTTCATGGGCTTCGGGTCGGGGCTCAGATTTTGGTCAAAATTGATTTTCTTCTCTCCAAGGCTCTTCTCTCTCTCTTTCCAGAATTTTCTGGTATTCTTGGTCTGAAAAATGAGAGGAAAGGCTGAAATTTCACTTAAATAGGCATGGGTCATGGGCCTAACCGATTGGGCCGATTTGGGCCTAGCCCACCGACCTTTTCCTCCTTAAAACGTCCATATATCCTTATCCGATGTCACTCGTGGGCCTACGACTTATGGTTGGAAAGTTAATTCAATTATATACAACTTCTATCTTTGGTATTTTTCCAAATTCCAAAGTTATAATACCGTTTACGCCTCGAAATCGGATCACCGAAAACGTTACTTAAAAATATTTGCTTGGAGGACTTCCACTTTGATTTGGCTCGATGGTCCTTCTTGAGTTATGTTTAAATTTACATATGTGATTCATATAAATTGTCGTATGTCCCAAAAAAAAATCTCAATGTGTGGGCCCCACCTCAGCTTGCGAATAATCCGACGTACAAAAATACGAAATATAATACTGTCAACGTGAGTTTAAATTATGAAGCAACAACATGATTATCAATTTTTAAGCACGTTAATAAGGACCTTCCAATTGGTTGGAATTGCTAGAAGAAAATAATTTTTCTTGATCAAATATTCATGCTCTTTCTCGGTTTAGGCATGGCCGAATGGCCTTTTTTTTTTTTTTTTTTTCTTTTCTCCAAGTTCTTGAAATTTCTAAGAGATGAAAAATGATGAAGATGACCTAATTTGTCATCTTTTATCTCCATATATAATTTACCCATGTGGCCCTATGGCTCACACTAATTCACATGGCCACTTAGGCCCTTTCATGAACCATTATTTTCACTTCTAGTCCCTTCAAATATAAGATGAACACATGTACTCCTCATAGTTTTAAGCTAATCAAATTTAGCCAACCAAGGGGGGAGAGGGCCCCACACCTCACGGCCATATATGGCTATTCCATGAAAAATAATCAACTTTTCATAATTCACTTTTAACCCCAAATTTTCCTTAATATTCCATCCCAATAAAACCATAAGCAACTCATGCCTTAAAACAAAGTCGGAAAAATAGCCTTGTCCATAACTTGTCGCAACCAACTTAAAATATTCCAACGTACAAAATACGGGATATAACATCCTTCCCCCCTTTAGAACATTCGTCCTCGAATGTTCAACTAGTCACATAGGGTCTTATAAGGATCTCGGGGGTTTCCCTTTACTACCATAGCATATAATCTCATCTACCAATCATATTTCTCCTTCATCTTCTCTTCCGCTTCTCACGTCATCTTTTCCCTGTTGTAGCTCTGCCATAATACCTTAACAGGAGTCACGTTCTTGGTATGCAACATTCTTACCTTACGAACAATGTAATAAGGTCCAATACATCTCGGGTTAAACTTCTCCTTTTTGTCGAATCTCATTACACCTTCCATAGGTGACGTCTTTAAGCATGCCCACTCGCCAATCTGGAGTTCTAAGTGCCGACGTCGATTATCGGCATATGACTTCTGCCGACTTTGAGTCGTTAATAATCTCTCCCGAACAAGCTCTACTTTCACACACATAATTTCATGAGCTATTACTACACTGTTATCTCGCTTTCTTCTTATTTCCTTCTTCCAATTACCCTTTCTTTCCTTACACTCGTTATCATTTCCGTTATTATATAACCCGTATTCCAAACTTCCCCTACAGAACTCGATAAGCCTTCCTTATTCGTTCTACAGCTCGCTTTTCCGTTTCACACTTGCCTTTATGTCCTAGCTACATAGATCGTATCGTAGCTTTGGCCACTTTCTCACTAGGCTTTACTTATTTTCATAACAATCCCCGTTATATTCACATTATATCTTATTCGTAATCAATCTATCGCATAACTTTTCTTAACCCTTTACCCTTTCCGATCAACTTTACCCTTAATATCTCACAAGCGTCTTTTATCAATACATTCATATCCATTACAATTCTTTTCCTCTCGCTTTGTCTTAATCATACTATTACTTCTTTTAACCATAAGCTCGTCATAATTCATCCCGCTACCAATTGATATCTGTACCTTAAATAACTCTCTATCAAAGTTTGGCGCCTTTTTCTAAATCGTCTCTTAGCATCACAAGCCCTTTCCAATTTCTTTTATCATATCAATATCGACCTTCTAATTATTCTTATCCTCAATTTAGCAATTGACTTCTTTCTCGATGTCAGCCATACTCGCAACTTACTCAAATCTTATCATTACTATTAGTACGACCTTTCAAGTCATATCATAAACCCATGTCTCATTCTCTTTTTATTTCTGGGAAAATTTCAAAGAAGTTTCTGTCAGAATCGTTACTATCTCAAACCCTGCACGCAGGAAATACCAACAATGCCTCACAGGGCCAACATATATATACACACATTACATCATATCGCTCACTGGGGCTCTAATATCAACAACAAGATTTAAAATAATGAACATACCTTGTATGCTTATCTTAACCGCTACTTTGTTACACTTTCTTGTTTACTTTCTTTTTTCGACCCTCAACTTTACATTCCAGTTGGTACTTCCAAAAGATCTTTCCCAACATATATCTTTCATACCTTTGCTTACTGCACGCTTTGTAATTTCCAACATCATCAATCACTTCCTTCTATCTAAGGTGTCATTCTTCTCAGCCGGGAAACCAAAGGTTAGTGCGAAAATCTCATTTCACCATGACTTGGCTCTGGCACGATCTCGGATGTGAAAGAAGAGTAACCACCCTAGATGCCCGTAGCCTCACGTTTATAAATGTGGCGCGCGCACCATAAACAAGACTTACCTTGGACACGACTTTGTACAACCCTAGGACAACCAATGGCTCGATACAATTTGTCACACCCAATTTCCGATAGCATGATGGGCACCCGACCCTACTTAGGCCGACCAAGACCGCCGACTCTCGTAATACTCATAATCATTGGCCCTTAAATCAAGACATGAATGCATAACGCAAGCCTTTCAAAGAAACATGCTTTTGGACCTTCTCAAATCAAATAAAATTTGTAATCATAACAAGTCTGTAACATAATGCACAATGAAATATCGACTTACATAGCCGCTTACAAAACTGACATATCATACACTCGACTTTGTCTGCAAAGTCTTTAACATAAAACAAGATGCCATGACATAGATACTCTGACTCGGCGGCGCTCCGAGAGAAATGGGGCTCGCCAATCCAACTCGGAATATCTCTCCTGTTAACATCTTCGCTCATCGTAGTACCGCGTGGCATGAAACGCGACCCGAAGAAAGGGGTCGCACGAAATACGTACCGAGTATGCAAAGCATGAAATACATAAAATGAGGTCATAACCGAAGTAAGGAGTACAGAAAGTGAGCATAATAGTCAGAATACCAAAGTGCTTGCATCTGAAATACAAATCGTACATACGAGGTATAGAAGACAAATATAATAATTAGAATATCAAAATGCTTAGCTTCCTTTTGAAAAACATTTCTGTTTCATATATATGGAAAATAGAACATATCGTATGAGATGACATTAACCGATGTGGGATTCGCCTAAACCAATGTGGGATTCGCCTAAGGCAGCCTTACGCTCACCCCCCGCTTTGGGACTCAGCGTGCTTGCTGAGGTTTGCCCCACCATTGGGTTTGCCCCACCACTGGATTTGCCTCACCATTGGGTTTGCCCCACCACCGGGTTTGGTACCAACTGATCAAGTGGTGTATCATAATCAGAATGTCAAAATGCTTACTCCTGAACATAAATCATGCATGTCAATATCACATATCATATGCACACATATCGTGTCCCGGCCCTCTAGTGAGGGACTCAGTAAACAAAATCATCATGTCATCATATCATCATATCACATACCACATACGGTCCGTAATGGGACCTGGCGGACAGAACATGGTCGCCCCTCCTGTCTTGGGCGCCATAACTCATCATACTTCGGAATGTTGCATATCTCCGAACACATCATACTCCGCATCACATCATACTTCGAAAACACATCATACTTCTAATCACATCATACTTCGAATATATAGCATAGTGTTTCACGATAACATACTTAGCCCGGACTCGGCGAAAGAGGTAATAACGAACGCACGAGCAGAGAATCGTGAGAAACTATATGCAATTTAAAACATTCACAAAGACTCGATAGAGTAATCAAAACGAACTATCATTTACAAACCAGACAATAGCCAAATCAAGTTCCTTCCGAATGTCACTCGGGTACATATCAAATAGACCTTTAGAAATCATAGTTACGTATCAAAATCGTATGCATAAAAAAAAATCTCATTTCAGACTTAACAGAGAAGTAAGTAACCATACTCGGGGGTCGGAATAATAGCCACATTAAGTCCTTTCAAAAATAGGTCATCAGAACCAAACATAGAAAAGTCTCGGGGGCCCACGGACGAGTATCAAACCGATCCGAGCCCGCCTATGAAAGTTAAAGTCATTATACGTTATAGAATCATTTACGAGCTTATCAAAGCAATCCGGTTCTGTCTATGAAAGTTACGGACATTTTTAAACATAAGATCCTTTAGGAACAAAACCATTTACGCAACATTTGAAATCCAATCATACCAAAGACATAAGGACCATATTTCTACCACAATAAGGATACCAATATTAAGAGGTGAATACGAATCGTAAACATGCTCGAATCATAAGAGTAGAGTCACCCCGAGGATCGTGTCATAGCTTACTTACACTAGGACATGCCAAAAGAAAGGAAGGGTAAGCTTCACATACCTCGTCCGCTTCCTAAGCTAATCCAAACTCAAGTCTCGGGCTCCCCAAGATCTACAATACGTCAATAAATACCAAACATTAGCTATAGGCACTTAGGAATTCAATCCTAAGTTAGCATTTGTCAACCGTAAATTAGGCAAAGCATTTCCCCGTTTATATGCCTAGCCCGAATTCTCAATTCGCAACAACAACACCAACAACAATACCAATAGTATTAACATCATTTCCAATACCGACGTATGCCATAAAACAAATTTCGCGCATTAATCGTTTTCTAAATTTCTCAACCAACCAAATTTGCGATATAACTATTTAATAATTTTATTTCCGTAAAGGAGTCGAAATTCATATGAACAACATCAATAACAACAAACCTTCACATTTTACAAGGTAAATACATTTATTTTCATCCAAAATTCTCTTCAAATCTCCTTCCATAATTCACAACACCAACAAACGAATTTATCAGACTATTTCCTCCGTGCTAATCCGTTAAAATTCTAAATAAACTCGTTAACAATGAAAAGGAACCGTATTCATACCTTAAGCATGTACCCCACGTTATCACTCTTCTCCTCGGGTTGATTTTTACCTCAAATCAAGACAACGCAAACAGACAACACTTTCTCTTCATGGGCTTCTAATTCTAGGGCTCGTATTTTGGTCAAAATTGGTTTTTTTCTTCTCCAAGGCTCTTCTTCTCTCTCTCTTGCGAATTTTCTCGGTGTTCTTGGTCCGAAAATGAGAGAAAAGGGCTGAAATTTCACTTAAATAGGCACGGGTCATGGGCCTAACCCGATTGGGCTCGGTTTGGGCCTAGCTCACTGACCTTTTCGCCTTAAAACGTCCATATCTCCTTATCCTGATGTCACCTGTGGTCCCACGACCTATGGTTGGAAAGATAATTCAATTATCTACAACTTCTATCTTTGGTATTGTTCCAAATTCCAAACTTATATCCGTTTCGCCCCCCTCGAAGTCGATCACCCAAAAACGTTACTTAAAAATATTTGCTTGGAGGACTTCCACTTTGATTTGGCTCAAGGGTCCTTCGAGATATGTTTAACTTCACATCGTGATTCATATAAATTGTCGCATGTCCCAAAAAAATCTCAATATGTGGGCTTCTACCTCGGCTATGGAATAATTCGACGTACAAAAAATACGAAATATAATACCGTCAACGCGAGTTTAAATTATGAAGCAACAACATGATTGTCAATATTTAAGTACGTTAATAAGGACTTCCAATTGGTTGAACCGCTAGAAGAAAATAATTTTTCTTAATATTCCCTTGCTCTTCTCGGTTTTGGTACGGCCGAACGGCCTTTTTTTTTTTCTTTTCTCCAAGGTTCTCGAAATTTCTAAGAGATGAAAATGATGAAGATGACTTAATTTGTCATCTTTTATCTCCATATATAATTTGCCCATGTGGCCCTATGGCCCACACTAATTCATATGGCCACTTAGGCCCTTTCATGAACCATTATTTTCACTTCTAGTCCCTTCAAATATAAGATGAACACATGTACTCCTCATAGTTTTAAGCTAATCAAATTAGCCAACCAAGGGGGAGAAGGGCCCCACACCTCACGGCCATATATGGCTATTCCATGAAAAATAATCAACTTTTCATAATTCACTTTTAACCCCAAATTTTCCTTAATATTCCATCCCAATAAAACCATAAGCAACTCATGCCTTAAAACAAAGTCGGAAAAATAGCCTTGTCCATAACTTGTCGCAACCAACTCAAAATATTCCAACGTACAAAATACGGGATATAACACAAATGGTTCGTAGAAAAAAAAGAAAAAGAAATTGAAGCAAGCTTGATTAAAAGAGAAAAGACTTGCTTGTTCAAACTAAATTTTCATATCGCCTACCAAAGAATGGGCAAAAATATTCAAACCTTTAGAATGAGGAGAAAAACAGTAGCTTCAGTCTAAGTGCTTAATCATCCTACTAAATAGTTTTAGTCATGTACTTAGCCCCTTCTTATTACCCTCGACTACAAATACTAGTTTATAGTAAGGTCACGATCTTCACACAGGCCACTAGTCATGCGAGTTGAAAGACTATATGAACACTTAATCACATAATGGTTTTCCAACAATGTTATATCAACAGTAAGAAATTTTCATTTTTCACTTAAGCATGGCTAGAGATTTTGTAGTCATATGAAATGGGGAGAAGGGTTTAAAATAAAAACCATTGATCACATTCTTAATACCAAACTCTAACCAATGTCATTTCACAACCTTTAGCATCTCATTCTGTTCTTTTTAAAATAAAAAAAATAAAAATTAACTACGGGGATGATCACTCATAAAAACATAGATTTAATAAAGAGTTACATGTTAAGCTTAAACAACATTTTCAACCAATGCCAAAGTCTCCCTGCAATCAATTTTTCGGGGTCGTTATTGTTAAACGACTTAGTGGAATCTTACCCTTAAGCTCTAGATATCCTTGAAGTTACTCACAATCTTAATTTTAGCCATGGCGGTAAGCAAATTCACGCTTTTGGAGACAGAATTCAGACAATGCAAAAACAAGTTCTTCAAACAGCCATATACTTAGTTGATTAGGACAGAATTTCAACTAGTCGTATGCATATTCAATAGGTTGCTAAATGCTTCCTTTAAGCATTGTTAATTCATGATGGTTATGTGCATATTGAATCTTAATGAGAGCAACCAGACAAATAATCCTTTGAGGAAGGTAAAAAGAATATTTAAAGTGAGCGACGAAGTTGATCACATATTCGACGGATTTAATCAACAACTCTCCCTTTAATTAAAAAAAAAAACAAGCAACTTTCCCTAATCAAAATAGTAACCCCCTTTTTTTAAATCAAAAGAGTAACCCCTTTTCTCTAATCAAAATGGTAATCCTTTTCTCCAATCAAACTAGTAACTTTTTAACCGGAAAACAATAGCCTTTCTAGTTAAAAAACAGTAGCTTTTATATATATATATATCAAAACAGTATTTAATCAACTATGCAAAACTTCAGAAAAAAATCGATAAATAAGAGTCATCTTAGGTTAAGAAGGTCTCATGGACACGGTAAAAGAAAAGAGATGTCATATACACACAGAATTTTGAACTGAATCACGTCACAAATATGATGTGGTGAAAACTAAATGACATCTTTAGCTTAGTATTTAGGCTTGACAATAATTAGATAAGAAAGAAGGAAAAATACTACTGGACAATCCATACGTCATGTATGAGAGGAACAAGCAGATCAAGGCTAAATCCTTCAAAAAAAAAAAAAAAAAATTGACAAAGCAAAGTGCCTTAGCCAACTTTCATTTTTACTAGTTTGAAAGAAACACACCAGCAAACTAAACCATGAGTGTACTCCTAGCAACTTATTGAACCTTAGATAGACTAATCCAAAAACCAACTCCAACTACAAACAAGATCAACCCAGAACAAGTGTGTCAAGCGTTCCCAGAAATAGTCCCAGCCAAACAGAAATATTAACATAGCAGTTTAGACTTAAATAACCAACAAAATGAAACTGAAACCAACAAAGTGAAAACTGAAACAGATGGGCTAACAACAGACACTAACTCAACTAATTTTGGAGACGACATTACTCAAAGAAATAATAATTCAAGATAAGAGTGCAGTCCCTATAAACATGATTTCTAATGCAACAGGTCTCACTCTTCAAATAAACCTATTGGAAAACAGCTTATTCCCATTTCATATTACCTTCATAGTATAACTTTTACCCGCTAGTAGAAATACAAAAATCCTACAAATAAGATCATAATATCCTACACTTTGAACCATGGTTAAATATGCGCTTATAAAAATAATTACAGAGTCTAACAGACTTTAACATTCTTTAGCCATCATCTTTAATGCCTTTTTAGTTAAACAAAAAAGTATTTTTTTTTTCAGACAAAAATCAATAAGATGATAAATCCTGCCAACATTTAGATAAACAAAAAGCACTTTTGTTCTAAAGGAAACAAATCATATTTCAAATCATGCTAAAGTATAAACCACTAATCAAAATGAAAATACACTTCTTTATATATGCATAAACCTTCAGTTTGAATTCCAAATTATCCCGTAGTGAATCAGTACTTCTTGAACACATGTTAGACTAGTAGATTTTATTAAAAGCACCAAAGGAGCACATATTTTAACTTGCGCAAATTCATGAAGTGAACTATTTATGGATGATGTGGATAACTTTATAGGCATGATAATGATCGTACAGGAATTAGGATCAAACGACAACTAAAATGAGTTACCTATTCGCATTTTTTACTTTAACAAATTAGTAGCCTTCCCTTAAGATGTAAAGTGCATTTCAAGCTATATCACAATTATAAGCAAAGGAGGTACGAACAGATTTAACATGTTAAGCAGATATTTACACAACAACAACATAGTTAAACACATGTTCGGTGGATTAACTACTAATTCTTCTGAGTGTGATTAGTCATTTTACATTAACTCGTAACAAATGAGAACAAACTCACTTCAATCAGCAAAACCAAACAAACGACGAAAAATACTTGAACGACTACATTTCTACTTCTTACAAAATGAAAGACGAAGAGAGGATGAGTGTGATTACCTTCTCCGTGACAGCGAACTGAGGCTATTATCGTCGTCGAGTCTTCGAATCTGCTCGAAGTGGTCCTTGCTCAGCCAAGAACTAAAAGAAGGGATTTCGACAATAAAAAACTTAAGAGTAAAAAATAAGATTTTCTGAGAACCCAAGTTTTTTAGCAAAAGGAATTTTATGAGGGGAAAAGCTTGCGAAAATAAAAGGGTTTTTTTTTTTTTTTTTTTTTTTTTTTGTGGTTCTTCAACCTATCTTTTACAGCCCATAGAGGGGTTGTATTTATAGCGGAGATTAGGGGGTATGACAGCTTCCTTGAGAAGCTTTAATTCGAAATTAAAACAGGGGGGAAATTATGGAGATTCAAAAACGAAATTCTGACATGAGGGATGGGTTCTCACCTTTTTCAGAGGAAAGAGCTGTTGGGGCCAAAAATCTGAAAGGTTTCTCAGCAAACCGAGCTCTGAAGGTGGGGTGAGGCTGTTATCCATCGAATCATCCTTGTATTCACAAGATCCTCACATTTACCCTCTTTGGAAGTTTGCAGAGCATTAATGGCTCTATAATCTCGTAGAGAGGGTGAGGGGACTGAAGGGACGTGAGGACCGCTTCAATCCAGCAGTCCGACGGTGGAGCTGGCGGTGATGGGACATTAGGGCTTTTAGTTTGAGAGAAGATGGTCCTTTGGTTAGTGCTGTTAGCTGGAATAACTTGCTACTGATTAGGGACTTAGGGGATTTCTAGTTTAGGTGGATTTGGGCCATATATTTTGGTTTAGATATAATAAGAATTGACCCAAATTGATAGTAGATCATTTGATTTCCTAATCCCCTTTTACTTCAATCAATTCATTAAAATATGCTTCTTCATCCTAATTAATTCCAAAAATATACACCTATATAAATTATAATACAAGTAATTTAATATACATATTTAGTTTAAAAATAGAGTAAAAGATAATTAACATAGTAATAAATAGGATTAAAGGAAAAATGTCAACGGTAATATTGATGTAGGAATACCAACACTATTTTTGACTGACTTAATTGTAAAGAATGATGTTTAGTAATTTTTAATTCGTAAAAAGTATGATGTTTGGTAATTTTTAAGAAACAATAAAAATGTTCTTAACTTTAGAGAAATATATCTCGAAAATAGCATAATAATTAGTAAAAATATTCCTAACTTGTGTGGGAATTTTCAGGACTAAGAAGCATAGTAAAATTAATTAAATATAAAAGGAGGGCTAAAATTGGTTGTCAACAGGTATGTCCTCCTCGGTTAGTGTCGGGATCATCAGCACAGCATATTTGTGGAGTATTGTCACTGGATATGTACGGATATTCATTGCTATCCTCAGGGTTTCCAATGGAATCGAGATGAGGTATTTTCTTGCCTCGTTTTCGTGAAGGGTTAGTGACAAGTGAATTCTTGAGTGTTATTGTTCGTACCTTTGTCGATCTAGAGTGTTTTGAACTCGCCGCGCTGTGAGGATTCGGGTGGTAGAAATCCTCCTCCTCTGCCATGTCCCCTTGGTGTGTTTGTTGGGATGCCTAGCTACCTCTATAATTTAAACAACCTATTTAGAGAATAATAACTATGCATTAATCCCAAATAAGTTGAAATTAGCTTTATTTAGAGGTGTCTATGAATGGATTAAGAGGAATTTGGAAGGACGAATATAGGCTGGATTAACAGGGAAAACAATACACAACTATCCATAGGGCAATTTGGTGTTTTACTTGTGTTGTTGGTTTCGGACTAGATATATTGAGATTTGGCATACTTGGGTTTAGATGCTTCAACCTAGATGATGACGTGTACTTGGTTACGATAGTGATTGACTTATACTTGTTGATTTATTCCGTTTATCTTCTATTGTTCCGAATTATGTTAGCTATACTCGGTCAGCCTATGATACCCATATTGCATCGTGGTTTTGTACTGACCTACACTTGTTGCATTCTTTTATGAATGCAAAATCCCAGGTTAGATCTACTTCTATTTCTCATGGTTGATAGTTGCTCAGAGATTTGCTTAGAATCTATAGGGTGAGCACGAGACGTCCGCCGCCTCAAAGATTCTATTTTATTTATGTCTTATTTTCTATATTCCAGACATATTCGGTGTTGATGTATTATAGATATTCCAGAGATTTCAGTTAGAGTCTTGTATGGATTAGACCAGACCCTAGGTGTATCTCTTATTTTCGCACTTTCTTCTATATTATTATCGTAAGACTTACATGAATTACTCTCTTCCGCTTAATTGATTTATTTATTTATGCCTTTATTATCGTTGGGTTGAGGGTTCGCTTACCGAGGTGGGAAAGGTAAGTGCCCGCACGACTTAGCCAAAATGGGTCGTGACATACTACCATTAATGCATATCCACTTTTTACTTTCTCTTTCTTTCAAATTCATTAGAATGTAATTTTCCAAATAAAACATAACAAAATCAACATCAAATCCTATATTCCATCTGCCGTTTTAAAAAGACTTTTTTTCTTTCGTTTCCACCTTTTTATTCTTCTTTTTTTAATTTCACTTGATGATGATTCAATTATTTTTTTTGTGACTAAAAGAAATTATTTGAATATATTAATATTAAGAAAAGTACACGAAAAGATATGTATATGGAAATATGGTATAAGAAATGTACTTGAAAATATACCTTAAAAAGCATACGGTATATTCAAATTGGTATATTTAACTGAAAAGACGATAACGAAATATTTGTGAATATAATAGTAGAAATGAGTATATTTAAGTTTGTATATTATATATAGTATATAATATAATAACATTATTTGTGTATATAGTATATAATATTACGATATACCTAATATATGAATATATTACTCTATGTGCCAACCAATTGTATTCTACAATAACATATAAAATATACAATATACAATATATAGAAAGAATAATATAGTTATTTTTGGATTACCACTAAAATAGGATCTTAATTAATAATTGACACCCCATCCCATAAAACTTGGCTTCCTTTCTGCCATCACATGTTAATTATTCAATTTTTTCTCTCTTCTACGAAATAGGAAAATTAACTCAATTAAATTTATATTTGTATATATTTAATATGATAAACAATATATGCTCGGTATATACAATAATGTATGTGGTCACACACACACACACACACACATATATATATATATATTTTTTGTTTACTATACATAAATATATAATATATTAGTTAATATACACAAAAAATAATGTTATATATAGTATATAATAGTAAAATATATGTAATATATAAGTACAAGAATATACATATATACTTGTTCAAGGACTTGTATAATATATATCACATAAATAGTAGTGCACTATTTTATGGATTGAAATGCTAGCTGAGTATATTGCGATATTTAGAAAAGTAATTAATGTGTTGTGAGATGTATTTAATTTAGTTATCACTAATATAACAAACTCCTTATTATTAGCCTTTTATTCATAGCAACATTTTTTATTTTATGGTATAAAATCATACATATACCCAAAATATAGAGTATATATTGTAGATTATGTAATTTAGTTAATAGCTATAGATTACGAATATTTTACTTATTTACTTGTATTTATGTAACTTCCCCAATATGAAATATGCATTTTGGGCCATTACAATAGCTACAAGTGGATCTTGGGATCTGAAAAAGCAAAAAACTTCAACGAATGTTTATTATATTAGTCATCTTTTTTTGTTGTTGTTGTATATACCAAAAAGGAAAAGGAGCAAAAAAAAGTGAATGAAATTTAATTACGAAGAAAACAAAGGAATTTTTTTTAAATGAAATTAGAAAAGAGAAGAAAATATAGAAAAAAGAGAGATGTTGCAACTGCTGGCTGCTTGCTCTTTCTTTTTTTTTTTTTTTTTTTTTTTTAAAGAAGTTGATTTGGTCAAGTGTTATGCTGTAATGTCTGCTTTTCCCTTGGAGAATTGGCTGAATATACAGTGTCCATGATTGCTCATTTAAGCTATTAGTAGATTAGTTGTATCCATAGTCTTTGATTCTATACTCTCTCTGTCCACTCTCAATGAGGCCCAAATAAATCCAAGGCCAAGCGTGGTAATTCGGGGTTGTCTTAATTTTCCGGTGTTAGCTATGCCTGGGTTTCTTTGAAACCCCTTGGAACTTGTGCGACATCGGATATATGGGATCCAAACCTAGTCCCCAGGCCATGCCTAAGTCTAGGATAACTTGGTCTTCGCTTAAAGTAGGGAAAAGGGGCAAGTATAGAACAAGTATAGGTCGCTTTGTATGTATGTATATGTGTGTGGATTCAACATCGTCCAATGTGTGTGTACTTAATTTTAGTCATTTACTTTAGTGATAAGTTCGAATTATAAACTAACTGTTGTTTTCTTTCTTTTCCCCCCTCTCCTCTTATCACGCGACTACTCGGGTCAAAAATGCATGAAACCACCCTCTTGGGCCAAAGGCCCAAGCAGGAATACTACTTCAAAATAGAGTCTGGGAAGACAAAAGGAAGATAGCGAGGCACGCAGAAGGCCCAATCATGAGTGAAAATGACCAAACTAGGGGCTTGGTATGCCCCTAGTCTAACCCTATCTCCTTACATTTTGCAAACTTATTTTAATTTGATGTATTCATAAACATGTGTATGTAAGCCCGTATTATAGTGGAAAAACTTATGGTTGGAATTAGACGTCTTAGGACAATGGTTCTTATGCCGTTTAGTTGACTTTAGGTCCCCATGCGCGTTTTCAAAAATTACGGACTTGGCATAACGTTTTATATGACTGAGTAAATTTGGCATTTAGCAAAACTGTTTTCTTCAAACAACAAACTGATTTTTCTAGAAAAAACTCAAATGGCCGTCACATTTATAGCAAAAATTGTTTTCAAAAAACTAAGTTTATTTAACTCAATCAATTTTTACCACAATCAAGGGATTTTTCACCTTAGCTTTTAATAAATGGGCCCAATGCCCAAACAACTTATACTTTTTCACTTAAAAATAATTGGTAAATTTTGACAAGAATTGGATCATCTTTAATCCAAAAATCAGGTGTTCTTTTATGAAACTACAAAGATCTGTTTTTGCTTAAAATATAAAAAGGGGACTCCTAAAACATGATGCTGTTTTGGCCCATAACAGGCCCAAATAAATGAGTATTTACAGACTAGATATACTCATTTTTAAGTATGAAAACGCCCTTATAAATGTATAAAAACAATTCGTAATACATAATTCTGGATAAGGCTGAACGTACCAATACGCTGCACCAACCCGAACCAAGTGTATGCAATAAGGATTAAATTTATCAAACCAAGACTCACTCTACATATTCCTTTTTATATATAAGTATATGTTTATATATATATATATATATATATAAACATATACTCCTTATACATAAAGGAGACTATTTCTACACGGATGTTATAAATTTGGAACTACGATACCCTATATATAAAGGGAATGTATTCAAATTTTTCCAAAAAAATGATATGCATGACAGTTCTTTTTTGAGGGAAACTAAACACAAAAATAAGTAGTTTAAAATGTGATACTCATACATTGGAATTCGAAGGTCAACCGTATAGTACGGATTCTTAATACTGGGGTGCCTAACACCTTCTGTGAAATCACCAAAACCCTTACCTAGAACTCTGGATTACGAAGGTTTTTTCACGGCGTTTGAATAAACCCTTCGAAATCGGTTTTCCTAATTTCCTAAAAATTAGGTGGCGACTCTTTTTCAAAACAAGTCCGAAAGAGCGTCATCGATTTTGTAGTATCCTTCTTACGCCCTAAACTGTAACGACCCTTCCGGTCGTTATGGGAAATTAGGACGACGTTGGGAATTCCGAGGCCGCGGTGCATTCGTAGGTGTCTTTTTGTTCGTGTGCATGTTTTGTGTGTTTTGAGGCCTTGGATGAATACGCGGGGTGATAGGGGAAAACTAGAAAAAATCGAGTTCACCGCTTCAAAAATGTACCGCTGTGGCGGTGGAGTACCCGCGTTAAAGACGTGACGGCCGCGCCGGCCATCCATTTCTTGGTGGCCGCTATGGTGAGCAATATGTGCCGCTATGGCAAGACACGCTATAGCGGTGGATGGACCGCCATGTAGGTCACCGAGGTTTCGTGGTGGGCGTATAGCGGTCACTTGACCGCTATATAATTACCGCTCGTTAGCGGCGTTGATGACCGTAGCGATCGACGTAAACAAGATCGAATTTTATATACTCAATTTTTTTTTTTTTCTCTTCTCACAAACACCAACACACTTCCCAACAAGCACAGGGAGAGAGAATTTTCAAGCTAGGGCAAGATAACTTTGAGAGGTAAGTTCCATTGCTTTTGTTACATCATTCCATTCTCCTTCATTATTGTAATCATCTTCTACGGCCTTTAATGGTGAAATTGAAGTAGAAACCCTAGAATGTCAATAAACCTTCTAAACTTGATGGGTTAGGGTTATTATTGCTTATTTATCATTTAAATGTATTGATTAGTTGCTATTGGTGATAAATTAAACATTTAGAATTATAAACTAAGTGATTGGAGACCCAAGGTTCTATAAAAATGGTGTATTTACCATAGAAACTGCTTGTAATGGGAATATTTGATAGAATGTTGTTATGAATTAATGATTAATGAATACTAGGGGCCTTGATAGGTTGTTTATCGCCTAAAAAAATCATCCACTCCTTGAAATTGGGTAAGGGAAGGGTATTCTTGCTTGGTACTTGTGAATTGAGTATTGTGACTCATTGAGCCTTCTATTTCTAGACCGTAAGCGTACTGAGGCGTTAAGGAAAGGAAAGGTTGTAGCAGAGTGACTTGCATTGTTCCAGTTCTACATTGAGATAGGTTACGGTCTACTTGAGTTAGACTTTGGTTAGTTGATTGTATGTTTGTGATTTCCTTAGAAGAAAGCATGTCTAGTTCTCATGCATGATATTGCGTGGCTAAACTCCTATGTGATTGAGTGATTGTGTAGGCTTCGTGCCATTATTCTTGTGCGATTGAATCTACAGTGGATGTATTGTGATGAGAAGCTAATATAATCTTCTCGATGGTATTGTGACATGAAATGATGAGTTGAGAATTGATATTGAGAAGGTGAGAAGCACTGTTCTATAAAAGGTATGGAAAGGCACATTTGTGACCTAGATTATGGCCTCGTAGTAGAGGATAGTTCTAGAAATGAGAGGTACATTGATATGTCTCCGCGTCGAGGTTCGTTCCGGAGCGGAGGTTTGTGCTCGTGTCCGAGAGTATTCCGTAACGAGTGGTACATGGACACCGTGGGTCCCTGCAGGTCTGACCGAGCTATGACATCAGATAGCATGTGTGTACATCGAGTGAGGTTATTGTGGTAAATCTATTTCCATTATGGCTTACGTGATTGTGATGCTTGACATCTTGGTGATTTGATTGTGATTCTCCTTGGTTGACTTCTTTGTGATTTATTGATAATCACGTACGTTGTTGGCTTTGCTTTATTCTATTGATTTTATGAAATATACATGATACTAATCTTAGTCGACTTATGATATCTATCGGTACATGGTGTTTGTACTAATACTACTTGCTTCCGCATTCTTTTGAGTGCGATTGTGATATAAGACCATTACTCGTCCTCGCGTCGCGTAGGTGCATTTCTTTGTGATTCTAGGGTGAGCCTCTTCCCCACCCGAACCGCCGAAGATCTTCTTGCTATGATCTCCTTTCGTACTCTGGACATTATGGTTATTTATTTGTCAGACTTCAGTTCTTAGACATGTTTAGATTAGAGTCCTGTACGATGACTTTCGAATTTTGGGGATTTTTAATAGTTAGACTTCCGCGCTTATTTCGGCATTTATGGCATGACGTATTTTGTTCTTCGATGTTTGAATGAGTAATAAGCCGTTTAGCTTGGTTAATATAAAATCGGGTTGAATGGATAGGTGTCTGTATGTTGGTTCGCCCACTAGGATTTAGATGTGTGCCAATCATGGCGGGTTGGGTAGTGCCATAATCCCGCGTGAAAAAGCGAACTGTTACACCTGGTATGCATTAAGTTAAGTTTACATGTGGCATCAGAGCCTGAATTATTTGAACCGATAATCTTCGAAAAACATTCTTTATCGTGCTTATAATTAATATTATCCGTCACTGGTATGTTCACTGCAAAAGAACAGGACTATTTGTGGCGACTTTCGTCGCCACTAAAGATCAACGAAAAAAATCATATCGAGCCTTCAAAAACTGTATCATTGTCGTATAGATTATGTATCACTACCGCATATGTATAGAAAAAATATATAATATGTGTATAATTAGTAAATATACATTAATTATTTATTTATTAAACAAAAATTATACGTTTATTATACAGAAACTATACAACAATGATATATTGTCTATACAAATAGTTTAGGGATACATATTCTATACAATAATGATACAGTTTCTATACATGTGATTCATTTTTTTTTATACATATAAAGGTAGTGATACATATTCGATACAACAATGATACAATTTCTATACGTATGATACATTTTCTACACATATACAGTAGTGATACATATTCTATACAAGAATGCTACAGTTTATATACATATGCTGAAATTAGTTGAAAAATGGCTAGAAAATGGAATTATTTTGAAAAGGCTAAAAATGACCTTTAAGATTCTTGGGCCACCAGGTGTCAATAGTTTTCACCGGATGGTCATTTGTGTCCTTATCCTAAACAAAACGACATTAGTTGAAAAAAATAATGGAAACTCATTAGTTAATTATGGAGTACTTTCTTTAACTGAAAATTACCAACTGCAGGTATAGAGAGAAAGCCCTTAAGAAAGCCCTTGAGAATGACGACTACGAAAAGGCCGTTTATATATTAGCATCGATGGTTCATGATGTAATCTAGGATCTGAACAAGGAAAACATACAATTCATCATTGCTCCGTATGAGGCAGATGCGCAAATAGCGTATTTGGCCATAAACGATCTAGTTGATGGGATTATAATCGATGATTCAGATTTAATCCCATATGAATGTCCTTGGATAATCTTCAATGTGGATTATAAAAAAGAGCGGCAGTTGTAAAGAATTCCGGTCATCTAGGTTGTGGACAAATTTCTCAAGACAACAAATCCTAGAGATGTGTGTTTTGGCAGGATGCCACTACGTGCGATCCTTGCATGACATTAAGATCGATAAAGCCTATAGCCTTGTTCAAACTCATGGAACTTACCAAAAAGTTAGTTTTTTTCGATTTGTATGCAAATTCTAATAAGTTTGCTTGCTCCTATGACTGCTTGTTTACTGGCCGTTAACCACTTAAAGGACAATGGAACATCAGTTCCATTGAATTACCTACAAAAAAAGGAGAAGAAGTTAGGGTAATTTTCCTTTTTCACCTCTAATCATACTCCAAGAACTCAAATACATACAGAAAACACACACAAAAACATACACTTAATTTTTCACCCTAATATCCATGGCTAACAAGAAAGGTCATCCCACTCAATCCATGGCAGGTCCATCAGAAAATGGATTTTATAACTCCCAGCCTACGAAAATGGCTGACCTATCACCAGATGAACTTGACTATTATGAGAGTCTCCCATCATGGGAGCAACTCTCATATTATGAGAAAGATTTGGAAACATACAATAAGGAATTCAAAAAAATAGATGGCTCTATTAGAATGCTTAGACGTAACCACACCGAAAAGGAGATTCCTCAGATGATGATTTCCGTGCTCGAATTTAAAAGGACAATATATGAAAATCTTATCACAACTACGGTGATTAAGATTGGGAAGTTGAGGAAAAGAGTCTTTGATGAAACTGGAACATTGCCATCACGACCAGGTCACAATTCTTTGGATGGATGAAGAGGAAAAAAATAATGAAGAAGGGCAAGAGACTGTATAAATTCTGTTTCACTGTGACCTGCATGAAAGTACAGCCAAGAAAATGCAGTAGTTGACACAATACAAGAGGAAGAAAATAATGAAGAAAAAGGACAAGAGACTGTATAAATTCTCGTTTCACAAGTGGGCACAATAAAACTCTCGAATAGTTGCAGTGGATTTTCGTAAAAAATAACAAATTTTATATATATATATATATATATATATATATATAATGTTGATGGTTCGGTGGTATATACTTGCAAAGTCTTGGGTCTGTCCCAATCATTAGTATGTATTTATAATAAGTTCTTTCAAATCAATAAAATATTAGCCATTTATTGCTACATCATACATTAGTTCTTGTTGTCAAGTATCTTATTGATAGATATGAAGATTTAATTAGTTCAATCAAGTGCTAAAATATTAGACAAAGTTGATCACTATATAAGGAAATAATGAACTTTTCTAAATATTAATTGTAACTTTGTGATACCTATATAAATTTTAGTGGTTACAAGAAAACTTTTTCTGAAGAATTAAGATTAATTATAACTTAAAACATTGAAAAAAAAAATGATGATATGGAAAGAACTTTTAATGCATTACTGTGTCACTATACAAGAAAATTATAAAATTTTATTAAAAAGACTTGGAAAGGTATTTACAATATATAACTTTTCTAATTATCATAAATAAAAGGTTTTATTTTTTCAATTTTAGTTTGAGTTGTTCAAATGAGTGAGTAAATTAGGTTCGCTTTTTTATTTCTCATTAATTAACACATATACCTACTCAGCTCGTTGGTTCTGATTCTCCCTTCTTCCCGTACACTTGTTCTCCTTTTTTCTTGTTTATAATGGTTTTATATTCCATCACCGGTTTGGTTGATAGGCTTATAACGGATGACTCAGATTTAATTGCATACGGATGTCCTTGGATCATATTCAACATGGATAAAGAGGGCAATTGTAAAGACTTTCAGTCATCCAAGCTACGGGAAACAAATGGAAATATCGACTTAAGAGATTTCTCAAGACACCAGATTCTGGAGATGCGTGTTTTGGTTGGATGCGATTATGCGCGACCCTTGCATCCCATTAACATCAACAGAGCTTATGAACTTATTCAAACACACGGGACTTGCGAAAAAGTGAGTTCATTGGATTTGTATACAAATTCTGCCAAAGTTTGCTTGCTCAGCTTATGACTTATAACTGCTTGTTTACAGGACGTTGATCACTTGAAGAACAATAAACTAAGGTTCCGGCAAATTATTTACAAAAGTTCAAACGGGCATCGTTGATCTTCCGTCACCATTGGGTCTACGATCCCAGTACTCAAGAAATTGTTCATTTGAACAAGATCTAGGAGATCTAGATTTCCTAGGAATGCCGATGCCAAAAGAAAAGGCTAAACAAATTGTTGAAGGTCTCATAGATCCTACAAACATGGAGTTATTTCAGGTATTTAATTAGAGTTGAAGTAACTTAGAAAATGGCGGCGAATATTAACTTGAATAGATCAGTAATTGCAGATTAGTATGAAATCAAATATTAACCTCAACTGGCATCATCAACATGCTTTGTTAAGATCCACCATAGCCAATTTTGATTTACGCATGGAAGGATGTCCACGGTAACTTTTGTGTTGGAAAATAAGAGAATTAGTAACAGAATTCTGGATTTTAAACAGAATGTGCAATATGGAGGTTGGAAAATGAGTTTCATACCTCTCTACTTTTGCACGGGATGGGCACGACACAGATAATACAAAACAAAGCACCGTTGATATGACCGTATTTATGAGTTTCTTTTAACTAATCGGAATTTGTTTGATTGATATTAAACAATGAAATTTTCCTGCAGTTAGAGAGATTTCAATGCCAGTGGAAAATATAGAGAACTCTGGTGCTCTTTATTCTTATATGTAATTTTATTTTATATAATATTGGCCTGTGAAAGCTTAAATGGACGGTGATGCAGAGGTGGTGTGACCCCGAACTGACAGGTTCTTCTTGGTACTGCATCGCTGTCCAAGTTGAGTGAGATAACACACTAACAAGTACCCAGTCTAGTAAAATAAATCCATTATTATTAATGTAGAAAATAATTTTTTTAATAGTTATCTAAGAAAAGTACATCATATTATGTTCAGATATAGTTACTCATACTTAATGCGTAACGAACCAGAACAAAAAAAGTTATATGTCATTATTTTTTATTTGTTATAATAGGAAGTGTTTATACTACTTTATCTTCTTAGAAGTTAAAAGTGCTTTGTGTATACGAACAGCAATTTTGTATGAGAAATACATTAAACTTGGTGACCAGAAAGGTCTGCAACATTCCGTGATTGATACGGCTTACTTGACTTTTCTTGCATGTGTACCATGTTAATGTTATCACCATCTGTACTTTCTGTAATTTGTTTGATTGCAAGTCTATATTCTTTTTAAACAAATTGATCCGTGATCAAATGCAAACTAAAATTCCAAGGCTGGTAAATGTTTACTGATCTCAACAAGAGCGAAAAACAAAGAAGCTAAAAGCTTCATATTGATAACTGGATGCTGTAGGAGATAGATTATAGAGAAATTAATGAGAATGTGTGCAATATTTGAGGCCTCATGTTTTTTGCGGCCTAAAACAAAGACTTTAATTTTTTTTGGAATTAAGCCGATTCTAGTCTAAACATGTCTTATCGGCAAAGACACTAGTATATTTTAGTAACGGTGGTGCATGCTGAATAATCCACTGTAGTATATACATATCTTTGCTCAGTGATTAATTCAGGAATTTCACTCAGGGGGTTCGAAAAAATAACAAAAGCTAAACATAAAAAATAATGTTGTTGATGGGAATCGAACCTAGCATACTTGCATAATTTTGAACATCGTCGACTACATTAACTTTAACTTTTTGCATATTTTTATTGTGTTCAAAAGTTAACATATGTACACAAACCCAAAGAACCTATTCTATATATACACTATAATTTTTTGTCGAGGGTGTTCGGGACTGAGCCTCCACTTAAATTTGCCTGCCTTTGCTCCATGATTACCAACAATTCACTGGCAGGAGACCTTTCTTCAGCTAGTCATCTCCATCATTGGCACTCATTTATTGATGTCTCCATCATTGTAAATTCTTCCTATTAGTCAATAAGGACAAATTTTTATCACATTTTTATGACGTAAGAGTAGATCTGGCCTCAATTATCAATGAAGGACAAATTTAACTATTTCGCATAGTTCATAAGTAAATTTGGACATTTTCTCTTGAATAATACTCTCTGTACTCTTACTCGAAACTGTTGAATTTCAACACATACACACAGAGTCATCACAGCGGAATATTAAATTGGAACGTACCTTCAGCCATAGTTGTTCAAGTGTTGTGTGAATTGCCTTTCTTCTAGCACCAAAATATATAGTAACCTTAGAAGAATAGTAAAAACCCTAAAGCCTTCTAGCCTGTGTCTATCACAATTTCATAATACTGGACTGATGGAGTCACATGCGTATTTATAGGTAGGCTAGGGACTCTTAGACAATAACTTTAACCCTAGGGACTTCTCCATAAATTATGGTTACCCTAGGGAAACCTAATAAATGTTTCCTCCCATCAACGAAACTTCCGGATATGCATAATCAAAATTAATTATCTGTTATAATTATTATTTACTTGGAAGACAAGGTAAATAATTTGTTACCATAAGATGTGGGCCATATTAAATGTTTCATTAAAGAGACATGTAATTCTTACATTCTCCCACTTGGTCCACATATTAAAAATTAGATAATCCTTTATGAGTGATGGTCATAAACTTTATTCACTCGATTAATCTGTTATCCAACAATCACTTCAACTAGAACACATTACTACACAAATCATGGTGGTCATGCTCTTAAACAAACACTTCCTTCCATGTATTACGATGTATAATATATTCTAATAAAGTTCCCAACAATTTTATGAATAAACTTATTATAAGTCACTCGAGTCCAACACATTGATCCAATGATCACAACATAATACATGAAAATCAAAATGTGCACTGTCATGTATAACAAAGAAACGATAGTGTTTGGACAAAGTGTTAGAGAACAAAACAAGACTAAACTGAGTTACTAAGACCGATACGGGTTACATGATCCTTGAAAAGCATTATTTGGTAAACCTATAGTCATAGGATCAACAATCATCAAAGTAGTACTAACATGTTCAAAACTCACGTCTTGCTTTACTTGACATAGTCTAACCATCAAATACTTTATGACGATGTCTTGCTTCGGCGGCCACTTTTATTAATCTTTAAAAAGAATATTGCGGCTGAATTATCACAAAAATTCTCAATGGCCTTGCAACGGAATTGACAACTCTAGGCGAAATGAAATTCTTCAATCATAACGCCTTTGTGATGTAGCTTCATAGCATGCTATAAATTCGGCTTCCATTGTGGATGTTGCAACAATGGTTTGCTTAACATTCCTCAAGATACGGCGCCTCTGACAGAAGGAAAATGTATCCAGAAGCAGATTTACTAAGAGTCTTTGCATCCACCCAAATCGAGTCTAAATATCTAATGACATCCAATGAGTTAGAATATTTGTACATGAGCTTAACATCCTTGGTTTCTTGCAAATATCTCAAAACCTTTTTACCGACTTTCCAATGATCAAAACCGGGGTTACTTTGATATGCATAGCATTCCTACTGCAAAGGCAATATCGAGGTCTAGTGCGGACTTGTGCGTACAAGACTCCCAAAGCAAGGGTAGGGAAAAAGTCCACAAATATTTGTATATGTCGATCTCGATCAATTGAGAACTCTTTTGGCACCTTTAGTGGATTTGTTGGTACGCTTACCCTTTATACGGTCCACAAGTCCCAAAGTCGAAAAAATCAAAGCTTCAGAACTCCATTATTAACTAACCTTTTGATTCTGTCAATTGATATATGTCCCAATCTCTTGTGCCAAAGACTTGACAATTTCTCATTGATAATACATCTCTTAGTGCCAATTTCTTTATCATGCAGAGTTAAAACATTACATTCAATCGTGGGGACTAGCTCAAATTTAAATAATCTTCCATCCAAATTTCGAAAACCAATAACTTTATTATCTTTCAAAAATTTCACTGAAGACTAATGAAAATTGAAATCATAACCAGCAACTGATAGTCTTGAAAGAGAAATTAAATTTCCAGAATACGATGGAACATAAAAGGTTTTTTCTAAATCTAATTGAAAACCATCCTTTAAAATGAGCCTATAAGTCCCCACGCCTTCCACATTTGATGCATCCCATTGCCAGAATAAACCTTTTGTTCACTTCCCATTAAGCTTTCCTTAGAGTTAGAAAACCCCCCATGGTTTTGGCAATATGATTATTGGAACCGAGAATCGATCATACATGTATTATCGAAACCGCAAAATTGGATTCATAACATACAAGGTAAAAAGTACCTTCTTCTCAAGCCATTTCTTGTATTTCGAGCAATCTTTCTTCTGAAGTGTCCTTTTAACGAGAAGCGGCAGCATCTTTATCGATAACACCTTTCTTCTTCCAGGAACACTTTTGTCCTTCCGTATTTCTCTTTATCACGAGTCGCTGATTAACACTTTGGTATCTCGTTTGACCTCTCCTTCTTGAAGACACATGGTCAGGAGTTCATTGGTTGACCATTTATCTTTATATGTGTTGTAAGATATCTTGAACAGACCATATTCTGCAAGAAGAGAGTTTAGGATAAAATGCACTAGAAATGGTGCGGACATGTCAACCTCAAGGGACTTGAGTTTAGCAGCGATGTCTATCATCATCTCCATAATATGCTCGCTTTTGTACGAATCCTATCAAGGTCATACTTGAAGCCTTTTCATAAGGGTTACGGCCGATCCGCTTGTCGAGATCTTACAAATTGTTCTTGATTGCCTTCGTATAGCTTTGACCTTGTAGCTATCAAGGATGGAACCCCTAATGCTTTGGCTTATATGAGCCTTTATGACGTCGAAGCTCAAGCGGTGATATCGCTCCCATTGCTCATAATAAGCCTTAGCATATGGCGTAACGATTACGTAGGTTTAAGTGGTTCTTCACATGGATTGGCGGATCCGAATCAGGCATCCTAAAGTGAGAAGGACTTTCTCCTTCCATTCAGTAAAGTTGTCACCAGACAACATCGGAATTCGAGCATTCTCATTAAAGATAGCAGTAGGAAAAGCTGTGAAAACTGCAAAACAAGGATGCACACATAAGCTATGAAGTACAAACCATCAAAGTGAATCGCGTAAATATCGAGGTCTAAGTAAATTCAAGACCTTCAATGCAGGCGGGAATCTTGCCAACCCATACATAGAATTTACTTAAATTTATTAGACTAGTAAACAAAAATAAAACTAAAAAAACAATATGTACCTATGGGCATAGGACAAGTTTCAAACCAAAAGGTTTACTATCTTGTTCCAATTAATCTCACCAAAATAGTTACCTCCCTATGGGGCCAGGTTACCATTTTAATGAGATAACTGAACTAAATAGAAGTCATTACAAATTTAATCACTAAACTTCATGCGATTAAATAACTTAATTTCTTTTATATCATGTACTCAAGATGGTGTAGCTAATCTTAAGCAAGAGATACAAAGAAAACTCAAAAGCAATATCTCACAGCAATTATACTTTATTATCAACTTAAATGAAAGTTGATTAATCTGAAAATGGGTTTGTGTACAAGCATAATGCGTCAGTGACCACGGTATAAAGGCAATTCTTACAATTAGTCAAACTATTATAAGAACTCCTTAACAATAGTACAGCGGAGACACTTCATATACAAACAAGTATACATATAATATTATCATGTTTATTTGTGCCGTACTTGAACTAGAATTTGTCATAGTTAATTCTAAATACTTAAACTAGAATTTGTCATAGTTAATTCTAAATCCAAATTCCTCTTTCAGAGTTAAATTTAAAACACAGAATACTAGAACCAAATTCATAATGGCACGGTAACAGACATATAGGCCAAAGGATTGACATAAATTTTCACTCTAATAATTAAGAACATCTCAAATACCATAGATCTCATATAAGTAATTCATGAATTTTATACGAGAGTGAATGTGCGAGAACATTATTAAATTGGAAAAACCTTTTGGTTAAGGAAGTGGAGAATTAGATTTTTCTAATTTAAATCTAAATTTTGTTAAAATTGAAAAGCAAACAAGATTTCACAACTTATTGTTTTCATAGAAAATCACTTTCAAATCTTGTTATAATTATCAATTATTGGAGTCAAAAACTTCGATTTGTCGGTTGGAGTACCCTTTCAAATGATATAATCATGGTTTTTGATGATTAAAGAAACAAATAAATTTAAACCAGTAGACTATGGAACGAAAATTCCACTCTTTCTTCCAATACAGAAACGGGTACGTAGGGGGGCCAAATACATAGATGTCAACTAGTCTTAGCAAATAACACAGAACACAGAAACGCTACTCCACTAATATATGTTATTTTTAGCGTGCCTTTATTTAACCCTCTCGAACTATCAATCGGAACGACTATAAGATAGTAATTGCGTCAATAGGTTTTCCAAAAACACTAAACAAAACAGCTAAAGGCGCGCTCTAATGCCACATGTTGTATTTCAACACCTACACACAGAGTCATCGCAGCGGAATATTAAATAGGAACATACCTTCAGCCATGGTTGTTCAAGTGTTGTGTGAATCACCTTTCTTCTAGCTAGCACTGAAATAGTAACCCTAGAATAATAGTAAAAACCCTAGAGTCTTCTAGCCTATGCCTATCACAATTTCAAAATGCTGGACTGATGGAGTCATAAGCATATTTATAGGTAGGCTAGGGACTCTTAAGCAATAACTTTAACCCTAGGGACTTCTCCATAAATTATGGTTATCCAAGGGACACCTAATAAATGTTTCCTCCCATCAAGCAAACTTCCGGATATGCATAATCAAAATTAATTATCTGTTATAATTATTATTTACTTGGAAGAAAAAGTAAATAATTTGTTACCATAATACGTGGGCCATATTAAATGTTTCATTAAAGAGACATGTAATTCTTAAGAAACGAGAATTTATGTTCATCCATTTCTTAAATAATTCAAAAGGCACATATAACTGTCACGCCCCGAACCATGGCACAGGCGAAAACACTAAGACTCGGTGCCTTCGCATGTGACCGAGCGAATCACATGGCTTGTCAATCATCATGAGGCATCACGCGAGATGAATATAACGTGAATGCATGATGAGCCTTTATAAAACGTAGTAAGTCATAATACTTAATAAAAATACTTGTTTAAACATGAGTGCGGAAATAACATGAATGAGCCAAAATGGCTATACGACTCCGAATGTCTGACATAACATAACCGACTTGTCTAGTCTATGAAACCTCTATCATGAGTCCGACCGAAAACATACTTAACGCGACAAAGCCCCCAATATACCTTAGATGCGTAACTAATCGTAAAATAAAGAGTTGACTAAACCGAATGAGATGGGGCTCGCGATAAGGCCGTACGAATCGTCCCCTGCGAAGCAATGTGTCGGAGTCAGTATATCGATTACTGCGTCGTGAAATGCGGGCCCCGGGCAATAAAAGGGGGACGTCGGCGCATTGAATGTCTTTGGTACGTAAAGAACCGAACGAAATAACATGGGACATGAAATAACATGATAAGAACTGATCGAAAACCAGACATGAACATGTGGCGCTGAGCATGAGCATGAGTACATATATATATAACATAAGTAAAACATGATAAGTGGGGAGAGCATTTACGCATACGCCCGAACACAGGCTGGACGTAACACGGCACCGGTGTACGTACGTGACCGAGCGAACAAAATACAAGAGTCGTCGAATCAACATGTGATATCAAAACATGCCCGAATGTGGAAACAACTAAACACGTCGATATACTAAAAGTCCGATCAAATCATAATGCGAAAATACTTAGACAATCGAAATATACGAACGTGTAATAATGGCTTAAACAAAAAAGAACCTATTTGCCCGCCAACAAGGCTAACATAATAAATATCATTGTCGACTGTGTCTATGAAGCCTCAGAATCTTGAATAATAGAGCTATCTATGAGTTGAAATAACTAGATAGGCGACGATGCCGAAGAATTTGGGGCTCGCGATGCGATACGTGTATCCTAAAGAGCTGGTCGTCCTTTTGTATATCGTTACACGCGCGCGAGATGCGGACCCCGGCAATAAAAAAAAAAAAGGGACATCGGCACATTTGAATTGTGCG
This sequence comes from Lycium ferocissimum, assembly GCF_029784015.1. Taxonomy (NCBI): domain Eukaryota; kingdom Viridiplantae; phylum Streptophyta; class Magnoliopsida; order Solanales; family Solanaceae; genus Lycium; species Lycium ferocissimum. The sequence continues at coordinate 28,751,132 of NC_081352.1, read as the reverse complement.
GTATGTAAAGCAGCGGAAACGATAAAATACGGGCCCCGGGCGGGCGATACTTCATGCTTGTAATAGCAAGGAAGTAGAGATATGGATACTCCTGTCTGTATACGAATCATACGTATTATACGTGTTTGTATATGTGGGGCCTCGGCCCGATAATAAATGTATTTATGGCCTCGGCCTAGTAGTGCGTCGGTCGCCTCGGCCGTATACGTATATGCGTAACGGCTGTCTTTGTGCCAAAATCACGTATGTATAATTATGGTTTAATTAATGGTGAGACCATAATAACAATGAACAATGTGAATCAAATAGACATCTTGATTTGAATTAAAACACTTGACTGTTCACGATATTGAATTTCTAGGCGAGACTCGTGTGGTAACAATACGTAAGTCTATAAAGATTACGTCTTTGAGTTCATGATATTTAAATTGTCAGCTATGAACGAATGCACAGAATCGCAACCCTAGAAGATAACGGTTCCACAAAATGTCATGAAACTAGGGACAAACTCGTATATTGAGTCAAATTACCGACAAGTATGAAGAATGAGGCGTAGGGAGAATCGTACGAGACATTCGCACGTAGATAGTTAGTCTCGCATACCTTAATTCCGACCTTTGAGGGTAATACAATGTTCGTCACTCCCTTTCAACTTTGATCTATATCAATACAAGTCAAGGGATTCTATATTAGCAATAATATTCATGCTTTGGTCGTCTAAGCATTTTATCAAACACTTGGTGGGCATGAAGCTCCAACCTTCACCATTAATGGTGTTTTCTTCAGTCCCCGTTCATTCTATTACTTCTAGCCTGATTCTACAATCTCAATTAGGTGTAATTAACATCATTCTCCATCACCCATATGATTATAACAATCTCAAGTCAACAATCCAAACCTACCACTATAGTTCGTGTAATTCTCTTTACTAAACCTATTTACTATTCTCCCAAGAACTCATCAATTCACTATTATGAATGATTAGAGTGTAGAAGCATTACCTTTTTGGCGTTCAATCCTCTTGAATTTGGGTTCTAGGGTTTCCACTTCTCAACAATAATGTTCCAATCACAACTCTATGGATTAGAAAGGGTTTACCGAGTTAGAAGAAAAAGAGATTAGGGACTTGAATTCAATCTAGAATCATGATAAAACTTACCTTGGAGGGTTCTTGAGGCTTGGGACTTGTTCCCTGCGACTTTAGGGTGATTTTTCGTGACTAGGGTTGTTAGGAAAATAAACTCCAAGGTTAAATATAACTTAAAACGCGAAATCCAACTTTTGACCCAAAATCGACTGCTTTCAAGCGATGGGTCGCGATGCGGGTGAATCGCGCAACATTCTGCAGGTAACTACTCAGAGTTGCGCGATCGGCCCGCGTAGCGGGGCCATCGCACGCGCCCCGAGAAGCGGTGTGTGTCGATTTTGCGCAGTGTTCGGTAAAATAGGCATAACTTCTTGTACATAGCTCTTTTCAAGGTCCATAATATACCTTTGGAAAGATATTTCAAAGGGCTACAACTTTCATGTTTTAAGTTTCCTTAAATTCCCAACGGATTTTCACGAAATTCGACTGGAAGGAAGACGTATCAAAAACTTAGCCGATTCGATAGACTTTTAAACGCCTTACTATTAGCCATATTGGGATGATCATATCTCCTTGCTCCGATCTTTGATTGGCCTGGTCCTTATATCTTTAGAAAGCTATTTTTATATACTACAACTTTCATTAAGGGTACTTTCCCAAATTCCCAACTAATCAAAGAGTTATCACTGCCCGAAGTGGGCCTATCAACCCGTTTTCGCAGAAAAACGTTCAAACCTTCAATTTTTTCACTAAAGCTCTAATGATATGAGTCTAACTTTAGTTCTTAGATACGATGGTGTAACAATTTCATAAATCGACCATGTGATATCACCGCGTGGGTACGTGGAGTACGGTACCTCGTAGGACCGGCGAGCCCCTATACCTGCTGTGGTATAAGGTGGTAACGTGCACGATGGATCCATTCGGTGTAAAATTAAGGTATCGTCCTAGCAGGCGGAGCGATCCTTGTCATACGGTGGCTACGTAGTTTCAAAGCTATCTGTGCCTTCTCGGTAATTCGTGCGGCTCTAAAAGCATGAACATAATATAGTTGGCTAAGAATGATTTTCGTGAATTAACTTGTACTTGTCTTGTAATCATGATTTCACGAAATAACTTGTAAACATGGTTTCATGAAATAACTTGTATTTTAGCATGTGTGTATCTTGAGTCATGGCATGAACATAGTTATAAAATACAATTTGCATGAAAACTTGTAGACATGTAGGATATTAATGAAATGGCATTTTTATTTAAAAACATGACGTAAGAACCCTTTCTGGAATACAAGATACGGGTTTTAAATGGATTATGGATGGATTCTCAATCATAAAGAAATATTAAGAACTCCTGATGGAATTATAACAATTATACATAATATAATCATGGACATGGACCTAAGATTATCATGAGTATGGTATAGAAACACCGATTTTAGTAGAGAATCATAATTTATGGATTATGAGGCGTGGGAAAAATAATGATGTTCCCACGCATAGATGGTAACTTTACATACCTTAGTCGCTCCAAAACGTGAATTAAAGACTTGAGCTTTGAAGAGGATTTCCAAAAATCTTGAATTCTTGAAACTGGAGATGGGTTTTCTTGAAAATCCTAGGTTAGAATGATGATTTCTTTTGATTACGCGATATATACGAATTGACTTGGAATGATTAGGAAGTAGGCTTACCTTTAGTGTTCTTGATGATGGAGAGAATAGAAGATCGTTCTAGGGCTTGGGGGTGTGAAGAATGAAGTGAAAAAACCTTAAAACGAAGTTTTATAGCTGTTGTCGGACCATTTACGCCTATTTTACGTCCAAATAAAAGTTTTACGGACCGTAAGTCTTCCGTAAATTCGTTCCGGTGATTTGGGCTTTGGGCCAATTTTACGGTCGAATATACGGCCCGTATAATTTTCCATACCAGATATTCACTCAGTATATCGGCGAACAACACTGCTTTAGTAAAACGAGGCATAACTTTGTACATAGCTCTGTTCAAGCGCCTATAATATCTGGTTGGAAAAGCTATTTCAAAGGGATACAATTTTCATGTTTTAAGTTTCCTCAAATTCCCAACGGAGTTTCAAATTTGGAAAGCGGACGATCGACAAAACTTCGTTCTATAGACTTTTAAACGCCTTACTATTATATTGAGGATGATCATATCTCCTCGCTGGCTCGATCTGCGATTGGCACCGGTCCTTATATCGTTAGAAAGCTATTTTTACGTACTACAACTTTCATTGAGGGTACTTTCCCAAATTCCCAACTAATCAAAGTTATCATTTTCTGTAAAGTAGGCATGTAACCATTTTTAAAACGTTACCTTCAATTTTTTCGCTTAAACCTAACGTTAAAATTCTTGTGAGTTAGATACTGTTGTTACGATAACAATTCAACATTCGACCAATATATTGTGATATAACTACCTTATGAAAAAATAGTTTCTACTCTGGCCGATTTATAAACTAATAAAAGGGACAACAAATTTACACTTTGCAATTTCCAATCATTACAAAAATAATGAACACGTTGTGCATGTTTATTAGTGATAAGACGATAACACTGACCATTACACTCAATTAGGACCACCTTATCATGTTGGAGCTATATATAGTTGTACACCCAATTAGGACCAGCTTATCATGTCGGAGCTATAGTTGTGCTTACAAGTTCAGCAAAGTCTAATAATTTGATCCAAATATCGTATTTGAATTTAAAATGATGCTTAACATATATATATAAATAACTTGTTCAAAACTCAATAATTAAGCTACCTTTTCTAAAATTCATAATTTTGACTACGCCGCTGCACCTCATAATAACTGAGATGAAGACAACCAAAAAGATCGTTCTCAGTTGGGCACTCCCTTGTGTTATCCTTCATAATTAAGTACTTACGGTAGGTTGGAGTATCACTGATAAAAATTTTGAACTTCAAACATTTTATTGGAGTATTTCGAACTTCAAACATTTTATTGGAGTTTTACTTGTAGATTGAGAATTTTGAACTTGACACAATGTGATGAAGTTTCACTTGTTAAAACTTTGAACTCGAACACAATATCCTCGAATATTTCTGTGTTTTAAATAAGGATATTTTTGTCCAAATATTCTTTTACGTATTAAAATGTAGCTAAATATTCTAATTAATTTTGAGATGATCGACTAATTCTTTATTAGCTGTATAAGAAAATGGCTATTGCCCATTTCACCCATGAAGCCATAATAGAGAGTAAGCCGAAGTTGTTAGAACATTTTCTTGCTTGTCATATGTCTCTATCTCTGTATCATTTTCTCTTTATCTCCCTTCTCTTGATTCTTCAAAATTAATCTCAATTATTTATGTTAATTACATAATATGGTAAACCAATTTTTTATAGAGATTTGTGGGATAAGTCAGTCCAAAGATATTTTTAAGCGTGGTGTGATATTATTCGAAACTTTAATTCGAAAACTCGCACGGTTTCTCCAAAGCTCGCGCGTTAAGTCTCTGCATTTATATGTAGGCACGTCTTTTAGGCGTCGTGTAGGACTTTATTTTGCGCGGCAATCTCGCGTAGGTAAATTCATGGTAAATCGTCGCGATCGACGGGTTTCTGCCAGGCCAAGTTACGTGACTCATTAATCAACATAACCCACAGGTCAATTCCCGACATTCACTGTCCCCAGTCAAGTATTTTGACAATCA
>NC_081352.1:28651097-28746250 GCF_029784015.1 Lycium ferocissimum | reverse complement strand
TATTTAAATTTAGAAACCAATTACTCCTTTCACTCGGTCCGCGTTTTTAATTCATCGACCACTAATCAAAACCCCGGATCAACAATATCATTTTCTTGACCTTGCCCACTATAACTTAAAACAACTATCAACCCAATATTTTAATATAACCAACCCAATATTTTAACTACCCAGTCCAAATTTGCACCCGACCCGGATTGACCCGCTTGGTTTAACAAAATGAAAACCTTTAGGTTTTCATCTCTTTCTTCAGCCGCCCAACGCTCCTCTCTTCTCTCCTCTCTTTCTCTCGTCTTCTTCAACACCACAAATAGAAAATTCACAGGCCCCTTTTGTTCCCAACAGGCTTTGCATGGCAAATTTTGGGAAAGAAATTAATGAATCGGCTTTTTTCGGTTCAGAGGTCAACGTTGGAAAGTTTGGATTCTTGTTCTTTTTCTCTTGCTCCACCTTTAGATCTGAAACCATTTTTAATGGGTTTTGTCGATTTGCGAAGGGGAAGTCATTTTCTTTATCAGCCCTTTGATCTTTTGGGTACAAGATTTTAATGGGGTTTCGTCCGCTTATCTGTGCGTTCTGTCGTTGACAGAGAGAGGTTTTCCATTTTTTGCTTCAAGATGCGTATTGATCTTCAAACACCAGAACTGGTCGAACCCATTTCGATCATGCCCGAGCCGAATCACGTGAAGAGCTGTTGGATTTCAACGAATCGACTTTGACTCGATTTTGAATCTTATTTCTTTCAAATCCCACCCAATATTTGAAACCTAGCAAAACCCTAGATGTTTTTCCCTATAAATAATCACTTTTTTCAGTCAGTGGGCAAGAGGTTCAGCCGCACAAAATTACCCCCCCTAAAAAAAAAAAAAAAAAAAAAAGAGTTTTCAGCCGCTCAAAAATCCCCTAAGCAATATTAGTTTATCAGTCTCATATTTCTGAATATCGAGTCAAAATATTAAGTCATTTTTGGTTTCGTTTGTTTTGGTATCGCTTCGAATTCGAGCATCGCAAGCTCGGAGAATCTGAAGTGTTCGAGTGAATCGGAGACCCCCCGCATCCTGTTCGTCACGCACCCGAAGCAGACCATCGCATACGAATCCGAAGGACTCGTTCTTCTTCCGCATTCGGAGTTGGGCGAAAGCCCAACGTAATATCATCGAATCTTCTCCGTGTCCAAATTTCATCCGCAATTGCATACTTCGTCTTTGGGCCGAGGGGCTCAATGTAGCAAAGAAATGCATCCGCGGCAGCCTTTAAAAATGGGTCGAGCTCTATTCCAACAAAGAAGATGACTAACGAGTCCGAAAATGGTGAGCCCATTTAATTTATTTTATGCCTCTATTTTATTTCTTGTGCATGCTTAACTTATATTATTTGACTAATCCTTTTAAATGGTTTGTTTTTCTTAGCTTAGTTGAATTATAGGAATTAGTATGATAGGTTTTAGAATGATGGGTAGTTAATCTAAGGAAACTAATAGTTGATTCCGCAGGTTACATTTTCTTCTATTTATGTTAAAATTATTTATAGCATATATAATATTTTTATTTTATTTTTTATTATAATTGATTTTTCAAAATAGTATGAACACATATTTTGAGTTAAAGGAATCGTACTTTATTCTTACTATCTTAGAAAATCAAAAACGACATTAATACGCAAATATAAACTCAAGTATATTTTATAAATAACTCTTCAAGTTTGAATTAATCATGCATTTTTCTTAATTAAGCATAGTTAATAAAAGGTAATGAAAAGGAGAAAGAAAACTCCATCTTGTCTATATTCCTAAACTGCAAAATCAATTAATATCTCATCATTTGAGTTGTTTCAAATATTTCTTACAATATTGCGTAAACTTGCATTTTCTTAAACTATACGTAAATTATCATATTTTTTTGCAAATCTTATTTTTTGAATAACATTAGCATACTTGCATTTGAAGCATTAGCAACATTTATAAGCTTTATTTTAAATAGCATTTAAAATCTTCTTTTATGCAAGTTACTATATTTTTATAAGCATTATCCTAAATAGTATCATTATTGCTTCATTTAAAGTCTAAGCAGCTTTTATAAATTTTCTTCTAAAATAGCATTTAAAGTTATTTTTTATGCAAATTATTATTTTTCTGTAAATTTTATTTTAAACAATGTTATTACATTTTTCTTTAAAACCTTAGCAACATTTCTTAACCTTTTTTTTTTTAAATTTAAAGCACCTTATTTAGCATTAATTAATTAACCTAAGTTTGATCGGATAACCGTAGTTAACGGATTCTAAAGGATGCCTAACCCCTTCCCTTTAGAATAATCTAGAACCCTGACCTAGAATTGAAAATTAAGTAGACCATTAACGGAGGTTTAGATAGCTTTACCTTAGTTAATAATTAGGTTCCCTAATTCACCTTAAAATCAATTAGGTGGCACTCCTTAAAATAAGCAAAATAAAATGAATCTCCAATATGTTGTACTCTAATTTAACCCGTTTAAAATGGGGTATAACAAGACTCATGTTCTCTATTCCCTTACTTCAACGATTCTATCTACCGTATTCCATGCTTTACATACTCGGTACATATTCCGTACCGACCCCACTTCTTCGGGGTCGCGTTTCATGCCCGCGGGGCGGCCGATCATTTCGGTGCGCGCGCTTTAGGACCTTCATCATTGCCGTTGGAGCGCTCCCTTGTTCGAGGAGCCCGTATTTTGGTACGGACCGTTATATATGTATATGTTTATTCGGGGCCCGGCGGGGCCGTCCCGTCATATGATTATGTTATTACTTTCTTGAGGAATACCGTAGACATAAATGTGGGTCGTGGGTAGCATTGTTTAGTGGTATTTGCCTTCTGTATATCTTCGGGCTGTATATATGATATATGTATATATGTGTGTGTGACGTTGTGCCTTTATGTACGAATAAATTCTTATTATGTTGATTAAGATCTGATTACAGTTGATAGGTGGGTACGAGTGCCCAGCTCGGGCACTAGTCAAGACCTATGGGGTTGGGTCGTGACAAATCAGGTCGTAGAAGATGATTTTTTTTTTCAAATATTAACAATCTAAACTCAATAAAGTCGTTAAATTGAGTTGAATTAAGATTTGTACCTTTTAGTGATGTTGTAGCGGCAAAATCAATTGAGAAATCGCTTGGAACAACGATTTGAATAATGTGAAAATTAGGAACGAAGTTGAAATCAAGTTAACGATATGAAAGAAGCGAAGGATTTCCGAGAATAACGATATTTGTTTTTATATATGATTAGGGGTAATAATGTCTTTTTTACTATGTTGCTTTTGCTCGGAAGGGCAATAATTAAAGACCACCATTTTGAGGGGGCAAAATCTAAGCCAGCCCAAAAGAGGGCATTCGCGCCAATTGTCTCCTCAACCACTTTCGACCGAATTTAGGCCCAACATATTTTCAATTCAACCCAACTACCAAGCCCATCCCAATAATTTATTGGGGAAAGGACACAAATGGCCACTGGGCCATAATTAATCGCACAAACCCAAAAATTAGCCCATAAACTATTTTCATCCGCTAGCCAAAATCTGTAGCAAGTCTTTTGTGGAGACTAAAAGTGTTCCCAAAGGGGTTAACTACGTAAAAATCGAGCTTTTAAAGGACAATTAAAAAAAATCGCCACTAAAGGTTAAACATCCCAAAACATGTATAATATGTGTATATTTAGTAAAAAATAACCCAAAAAACTCTGAGGCGATTTTTGTATATAATATGTATCATTTGTGTATAAAAATGTGTATCATTACCTATTTGTAATGTATAGAAACTGTATAAAATATGAATCACAAAGGTATGTATCATTTTTTGTATATAATATGTATCATTTGTTTATATAATATGTATTATAGAATAGAAAATTGTATCGTTTTTGTATATAACATGAATCATTTTTGTATAGAAAGTGTATATCTAATTCCAACATGTGTATATAAACTGTATCAGTCTTGTATAGAAAGTGTATCATACGTATAAAAAATGTATCATAGAAACCGTATCATTGTGGTATATAATATGTATCACTATTTTATATGTAAAAAAAAAAAATATCATATCATTATTGTATAATAAATGTATAATTAACGTATAATTTATGTATAATAAATGTATAATTAATTTCAGCATATGTATATAAACTGTATCATTCTTGTATATAAAGTGTATAATTAATTCTAGCATATGTATATAAACAAACTGTATCATTCTTGTATATAAAGTGTATATGTAATTCCAACATATGTATATAAAAATTTATCATTCTTGTATATACTTACTAAATATACACAAATTATACATATTTTGGGATATTTCTTACTAAATATACACATATTATACATGTTTTGGGATATTTAACCTTTAGTGGGGACGTTTTTAATTGCCACTAAAAAGCCTGATTTTTCTGTAAAGCCCTTTAGTGGCGACGTTTTGTGGCGATAAGTCGCCACAAAAAGTTTTTTTTTTTTTAAAAGCGCTGTCATCGTGGCCGTAAATGGCATTATTTTGGTCGGTCACTGCTATTTTTTGGCATTAATTTGGGAGTGTCTTGACAGCTTGTGTATTAAGCCCAAATATTGGTCAAATGTGGGATTAGTTTGGTATTAATACGCGGTGTCCTTTTCCTAATTTATTTCCTAATTATTTGTTATGGATCTCCAACTTCACTGCTGCCTACTACCGTAATGTTTGAATGTAGCAGCAATTGAAGCTATTGTTGCTGATGCTACGTGCTTTGATAATCCTATTTCAATAAGATATGGTGAGAGTTTAGTTACTATAGTGGACTGTGGAGATTCAACTGAGCTTATTGTTATGAGGTGTGAGCTGCCAATAATAATTTACTCTTCTTTGCTGTGATTTTGTAATTGATTTCACTTTAATTGTACCCTTCAATCCTTTATGTATTATAATTTTTTTTGAAAAACCGTTTTAGAAATATCAAACCGAACTTGAAAAAATCGAACCGAGTTGAAATAATTCGGTTCGGTGTTGATGCACACTTTTCCAAAACCGAAAATCGAAGAATCAAACCGAAGTTTGAAAAATCGAACCGAAGAACAACGCCCACCGCCACTTATTGAAAGAACTATAGCTGGAAAATGGGTTTCAATTTAGAGCTTGAATGTCCAATTTCAATAGTCAGAAGAAGCGCGGATAGCATCAGTCCTGATTGATTACACACCAGCAGAATAAAATCACAAAAAAAAAATATAACTCTAATTTTTACTGTTTATAAAATTTCACCAGTATGTAATGGATAATCAATGCAAAATCATTTATAATGTGTGTATAGTCAGTGTGTATACTCTGTAAATTAATTATATACGTATAACACTTCTTATGCATAGAGTATACATAATACACTGGTGGTGACGACTACAAACCATATTATGGCTAAACGGATGAAACTTTTTACGGGCTGGCTAAAACTATTAAAATCCCATCTTTTAATTAATTAATATCCGGAATTTATTGACCATATAATTTAAAATTGCATCGCGTATGGCTTATATGCACTCTCATTCTTGAAGTGATGGGTGATTAATTTTGGTAACATGTTTATTGTTAGGTGGTGGTATTGGAATTTTAAGGCGATATAATTCAAGGTGTTCGTTTAAAGTTAATCACGCGTCGATATTACTCAATTTATAGAGTTACTTATGCATATTGATATTATATGTGTGGACTTTTATTTCCTTCACACTACATTTAATATGATAAAATTTTCGATTAAAGTTGTTATGCATATTTTGGCGCCACCACCTTTCAGTGACTATCATCTTGAATCTCCTTGTTTTTCTTACATCCCACATGCAGGAGAAACAATAGAATCATGGACGAATATACAGTGTCTTTATGTGTTCACGTGAATTTGGTAGTTTTTGTTCAAATTCAGACAAATTCAAAATTTCAATTTTTTTTTATTTTTATAGTGATTTCAAGTTAATATGCAATAGTAATAAAATTTAAAAGTTCTTTTTCAGGTGCAGAAGAATTTTCTTTAATTCGTATAATTAAGAAGGGAAAGCGCCAAAAAATCTAAAGGTCAATAATTGCTTCAGGTTAACAAGCTGGTCTGTAAATACCAACTTCCATATGGAGGAAGGAAAGCATCAATATTTACACATTCTTCTATTATACTCATTATAATACGTATAGCATACATTAATTATATACTATTATAATACATATATTATACACTAATTATATGCTTACTATAATATACATGTTGTACACTGAGTATATATCGGTGACATCTACAAACCATATATATTATGGGTAGGCAGATGAAATTTTTTCAACGGGCTGACTAAAACTATTAAAATCCCATCCTTTAACTATTATGGGTAGACAGAGTTATTTGCTACGAAATTAACTAGGAATAACCTAGCTAATATTTGCTATGATACGTTGCCTAGCACATTATTCTAGCTAATTTAGCTAGGGCTAACAACCTTTTCGTAGCAAAAGTTAAGATAGGAGCGTATTACCTACGGAATGTTGCCAGGGACATTTAAAATTACGTTAGTTAGGAAATTTTATAAGTTAGCTAGGGATTTGGTCTCTAGCTAATCGCCTGCTCTTGTAGTGTAAGTGACATTTAAGATAGGAGGGATGTTAATACAAGCATGGCCAATTTGTTACTAGACTTTGTTTGTTCTCTTTAAGCTTTGGATGCTCTGTAAACTCGTTAATTTATAAATTAGTAAGTATTAAAGTATGTTACGTATGAAGAGACAGCATATGTGATTGTTGTCCAGTTTATGCAAAGCATATTAGTCTTCACTGCTTAATGTCCCCTAACATGTAAAAGTTTGCCATTAAGTTTGAGGTGTTTTTCATGGAAGAAATGTGTTATGAAATGGTGTCCCTTGACTGCTTCTAAAATGTTGATTGATGTTTGAAATGAGGGATAGGAATATGCTGGTAATAATTGAAGTTGGTTAGGAGAAGTTACATATCCTATATGGCTGATAAACTGCATCACATGTATGATATTTGATCACTGATCTCTCTCTTTAATTTCTTTTGTTCTCATGCTTTGAACAGGAGGGCTGAAGTTCCAATTGAAACTGGTCATTCGCACGAATGTATTCGGGGGTGGTATTTAATTTTTGCCTCTTAAATTGTTGGTCTTTAATTTTTGCCCTTCGGCACTTTAAGTAACCAAAAAGTGGTCGAAAATACCCCTGACATTTGAATCCCGGGTTCGAACCCCTATAGAGTTTAAAAAAAAAAAAAAATCGCAAGGCATAAGTTCATATGAAACTCTGCCTATTCACTATGTAGTTACATAGAAACTATGTTAGATACAGCAAAGGTTTCTATCAAACTACATAGAACTAGGCAAAGTTGCGAAATTAAGGAAGAACCTCATTTCCACGAATCTTTACAGGACAAGGCATAGGTTCTGAAACTACATAGAACCTATGCTTATAGCATAGTTGCGAAATTAACTTTATGTCCACGAACTTTTGCTTGGATTAGGTATTGGTTCTATGTAACTTCACCAATAGGCATAGGTTTGCGAAATTATTATTATTTTTTACTTTTGGGGATCGAACCCCGAATCTCTCGGTGCGAAAAGGCTACTTTGGCCCACAAATTTTCATTAAATGAGAAGTAGTACCAAAAATTAAAGACCAGCAAATTGAGGGACAAAAATAAAGACCAGCCCATATGAGGGGCAATCCACACAATTTTTTGAATTGAAACTTAGTTTTGGCCCAATAATATATTGGGCCAGCAGCTATAGGATACCCACGCAACTCGAGTCAAGTACTACGAATCGGGTTCTCTAAGGCCTCATTTGTTTGCACTTAATGGGGCGTCTAAATCTGAATCATTCAGATTTCAGCCCATTAAATGCATTTTTTTTTTTAACTTTTAGAACATCTTAATAGATCTGAATGGGTCTGAATAATTCAGATCTGGGATAAAGTCTGAAAACTATTCAGACCTAAAACAAGGTAACATTTTTTCTCTTTCCACAATCGTTCCTTTTTTTTTTTTTTTTTTTTTTTTTTCTGCAAGAGACGACGCCTCTCTGTTTCTTTCTTCAACTCTTCTCCTGATTACTCTTGATTGTAATGTAAACAGCAGTGCAAATTTTCTATTCCTCCCCAATAATCCTTTTCATAAGAGCTTGAACCATTCATCGCTTCCAGACTCAAAAGGGAAGAATCCGTGGATGAACCATCCATTAATATTCAATTACAACCACCCAAACGTGGATAATAGCAGAATGGAATCGATGCATTGATTATAATTGAAAATAACCAAAGACCTAAAATGTCCATAAAGAAAATTGTTGGTTTTTGTTTCGAGTTCGACCGACTTGCTTTTTACATAGTAAAATATCTTTTTTATGAGACAAAAGATTCATAATTTTCTTTGTATTACGATGAGAAGGGCCTGATTTGTAAAATAGAAAATCTCCTTGAATTGCGACATTGAAAGCTAGAGGTGACTTTGAAGAAGATGGAAACGACGGAGCAGTTTGGGGACATATTAAGATTTTGTTTTGTTTCAATTAGATTTTTCTAATATTTTTATTGTTAGTACACGATTAAGTTAGTAGTATACTAGCAAACTATGCCCATGCAATGCATGAGGCCCAACATGATTAATTTTGTTACTAAATTTAGTTAGTCTTTAAGGTTTGTGGGACGGAGGGAGTACTTCATTTATTAATTCTTAAATAACGTGAAAAGTCAAAAGTGAACAAGTAAAAGTGCATGGAGGAAATAAATATGTGTCGAAGAATTAGAATTGAAGTGCATGCGTGTATACATGAAAAGAGAATAAATATTTAGTATTATGATATATATATCCACATGGGATTTATTAATTCTTAAAGAACGTGTAAAGTCAAAAGTAAACAAGTAAAAGTGCACGGAGGAAATAAATTTGTGTAGGAGAATTAAAATCGCATTGCATACGTCTATACATGATAAGAGAATAAATATTCAGCAAGAACGTGAAAAGTCAAAAGTGAATAAGTAAAAGTGCATGGAGAAAATAAATGTGTCGGAGAATTAAAATTGAAGTGCATATGTTTATACGTGATAAGGAAATAAATATTAAGTAGTATGACATATGTCCACGTGGGATAAAATTCTCCTTAGTGAGTCTCCATATTATTTTTCTTTTCGTCTTATTTTTCCCCTTGATTTCTCAATTGTTGTTAAAATTTGTCTTATTTTGGTTATGTCCGCCTCTTTTTATATTTAGTAAGTTGACAATTCAAATATCTTACATGTCAAGTTTATAATCACAAGATTCAAAGGATATTTTATTATATTAGACACATTTTTAATTTAGAACCACAAGATAGTTTATCTTTATTTCTTAAACTCCGTGTCTAATCGAACGTAGACACTTAAATTGAGACAACGGGAGTATATGTCAAATGAAAGAAATGAGAGGACAATTGAGACACTATGGACACGTGGGGACTTAAAAAGTAAACACATAAGAGGTGGTATTAATGTTAAACATCTGAAATGTACAAATGTTAGTCCTGGCTTAGAGTACAATTTCGGTTGCTTTTTGAACAACTTATTGTTGAATGTGTTCGTCCACTTCGGCGTTTGTTGTTAAAAAAAAAAAATTATCTTATTTTGGTTATGTCTGCCTTTTTTTATATTTAGTAAGTTGACAATTCAAATATCCTACATGTCAAGTTTATAATCACAAGATTCAAAGGATATTTTATTTTATTATATTATACACATTTTTAATTTAGAATCACAAGATTTGAAAAGTCTATCTTTATTTCTTAAACTCCATGTCTAGTCAAACGTAAACACTTAAATTGAGACAGAGGGAGTACATGCCAAACGAAGGAAATGAAAGGACAATTAAGACAACTGCATGGACTGTGGACTTAAAAAGTAAACACACAAGAGGTAGAATTAATGTTCAACTTTCACGAAATATACACATGTTAATCCCTGCTAGAGTACAATTTCGGAAGTCAAAAGTGAACAATTAAAAGTACACGGAGGAAATAAATGTGTCGGAAAATTAAAATTGAAGTGCATGCATGCACGTATACATGAGAAGAGAATAAATATTCAGCAAGAACGTGAAAAGTCAATAATGAATAAGTAAAAGTGCACGGAGGAAATAAATATGTGTCGGAGAATTAAAATTGAAGTGCATACGTATGTACATGAGAAGAAAATAAATATTCAGTATTATGACATATATCGACGTGGGATTTATTAATTCTTAAAGAACGCAAAAAGTCAAAAGTGAACAAGTAAAGTGCACAGTAGTGTAGGAGAATTAAATTGAACTGCATACGTCTATACATGAGAAGAGAATAAATGTTCAGCAAGAACGTGAAAAGTCAAAAGTGAACAAGTAAAAGTGCATGGAGGAAATAAATGTGTCGGAGAATTAAAATTTAAGTGCATACGTCTATACATGAGAAGGGAATATATATTAAGTACTATGGCATATGTCCACGTGTGATTAAAAAATAGTTGGGTAAAGTGTACAAATTATATAGCTTATGGTACAAGCATTCATTGCATGTACAATTTGTAAAGCTTTTGGTACAACATGGGTATGCTATGTTCGTACCTGCAAGGCACTTATATATACTTAGAAATTATTACAAATTGATATTGTTATGTTTAAATATAGATAAATTATACATATTCAGATCTCGAAATAACAAACGAAATCATTCAGTATTCAGATCTACAAACAGCATCTTAATCATTCAGATGTGCATTCAGATTCAGACATCTTAATCTTAATGAACCAAATGCACCTAAGAGCCCAAAACTTCTTAGTTCTCTTTTACAGCTTTCCTGTCTGGAATTTATACATGGTGTAGCTAACATATAAGAAGTATTTAAGTATAATAATTACACTTTAATTTTATTACAAACCATAGCCAAGGGCGGAGCCAAGTAGGGCCGAGGGGGTTGTCCGAATCCCTTTTTACGGAAGGCTACATTGTTTATACATGGTTAAAAATTTTTTTTTTTTATATATATAGAACTCCCTTTAATTTCTCTGTGTGTCTAGTTCTTAGTATTTTGAATCCCTTAATGAAAATCCTGGCTCTGCTACTGATCATAGCTATAAGGTATTTGTATTTGCGGCTATATCTATCAGGTATATGTATTTGGCTGACTGTATTCTTGGTCAAAATAGATATATTCACTACAAAAAAAAAGGGTAATTTGTGGAGGTTAATTGAAAGTTGCAATTCGCATGAGTTTTAGTCTCCTCAAGGAATCTAGAGGAGGCTAAAACCACTGCAAATTGCAACTTTCAACCTCCGCAAATTATTCATTTTTTTGTAATGATTTGACTAATCTATATACATATGTATTTGGTTGACTATATATTCAAAGTAGAGTATTTGACTGTATATGTTGTTTGAAACATATATATACAATGATTATACACATGTATTTGGTTGACAGTATTTTGGAACTGTCTACTTGAATACACCCGAATATATGCGAAACAGATAAAACATAGCTACGAATTGTAGTTAAAAGCAGTAGCTTATCTTGGTTAGAAGCCTAGAAACTATAGTTGTTATTATGTGATTATGTGATTATTATTGATTAACATTGTGCGTGATTTTCCCTTTTCGTACATATTTCGAATTAATAGTGAATGACCCCTTCCTCATTAATTAGTATTAAGTTTTTTCTTATAGTCACAGTAGTTGCGATCATCACTTTCCCAAGCAATTTGTTTTCCAGGAAAGCAGGATTATAACGTTTTTCCTTAAACCTGAAGGTTACATTTTATATAAAGACTGTCATTCTTACAACTAATTAATCTGCTATTTTTTTTCCAGGCAAATGATAGGGGCTGAAAGGTGTTTTAAAAATAAATCATAGTAGTAGGCTAAAATTCGATTAGGCAAATGATAGGGGCTGAAAGGTGTTTTAAAAATAAATCATAGTAGTAGGCTAAAATTGGATTAGGCAAAAATAATAAGTTATAATAACTAATAATTCAGCCCTTTAATTCTTTGGGAAAATAACACTGTACGTTTATTTGGAGAGAATATTATCCGTAATGGCCCATATTTCTAATATTACCTGAAATGACCCTTTTATACATTATTATACACTTTTATACAAGGTTGATACACTATTTAAGTAAGTGTATAATATAGTATATCATGTGTAAAAACATTGTTACAAAAAAAAAAAAAAAAAGTTGGTTATGCGAATGTGAATAAAAAATATGGCTACTTGGATGTGATATTTTATGCTGGATTGTATGTTATTGAAATTATCCCTTCTTCTTTTTCTCCAAAACACAACCTGCACATTAAGTATTTGAGAATTGAGAGTTGAGTGGCTCAAATAGGGGTGGCAAACGGGCGGGTCGAGTCGGATATGGGTCGGGTCGAAAATGGGTTGACAAAAAACGGATCAATTACCCGACCCGCTCATATTTAACATGGTTAAAAAATGGGTTACCCGACGGATAATATGGATATCCATATTATCCATATTATCCAAAGCTACTTCAAAGATATTGGCTTAATGTAGCTAATATGGAGAAGATTAATTTACCGTTGTGTCCACAAATCCAATCCCTGGTACATAGTTCGGCCTCAACATTTGTGAGAAGAATAGAACTTCGAACCTTTTCAATAACACGACCTCAAAAAAAATCTTTTTTGGAAACTATCCACCCAACCCCACCACCCATTCCCCAACCAAATCCCAGCCCCACCCAACGACCATCCTCGAACACACTTCATCTTCACCTACCCACCCCAACTCCACCCCATCCCACACCACTGCTCCACCCAACCCTCACCCACCCCCCTCCCAAAGCGTTTACTTCATATATGACTACTTTGCACTTTGAAGACAACCCCAAAAGGTGACTATGTTTGTAAACTAGCCATTTTTTAAATGTCACACAAAAAATGGCTATTTTTTTTGTAAATTGGCCATTTTTGAAAAGTGACATAAAAATGGTTATTTTTGCAAAAACATATTTCTTGCAAAACGACCGAAAATGCAAATTTGCAAAAATAGCAACTTTTTTTTGTCATTTTTCAAAAAATATGACTTTACAAAAGTACCCATTTTTGTGTCACTTTAAAAAAATGGCTACTTTACAAAAGTGACCACTATTTGAGAAATGGCACATTGCAAAAATGGTTATTTTAATACTTTCACAAAGAAGCTATTTTAAAAAATGGCTACTTTTGCAAAGTAGTTAGTTTTTAAAGTAACTACTTTCACAAAATGACTATTCATGAAAATTGACTACTTTCAAAAAGTGACTATTTTTAAAAAGTATCTACTTTCACAAAGTGGCTATTTTCTAAAAGTGACTACTTTTGCAAAACGACTATTTTTGAAAAGTAGCTACTTTTCGCAAGTAATATTTTGAAAAAGCGGCTACTTTTGTAATGTGATTACTTTTGTAAAGTTGCTATTTTTGAAAGTTGCTACTTTCACAAAATGTCTAGTTTTGCAAAGTTGAGAGATAGGGGGTGGTGGTAGGGAGGTGAAAGGTAGGGGTTGGGGGTAGGTGGTGATAGGCGTAGGGGTGGGGAGGGAGGTAGTTGTTATATCCCGTATTTTTATACGATGAATTATTCGTAAGGTATTCGACATAAGTCCAAGGACAAGATTATTTTTGGATAGAGACATGGACCTTTTAATCGCGATTTTAATAATTGCACGGTTTGCTAATTAATTACAATTAGTGGAAATATTAGTGGAAATTTGGGGATTAATTTACCATGATTAGATTATTAAGTGGGGATTAGTGATTAATTATGATTAATTAGCTTAATTAGACCACTAAGTGGGCCCCACAAAATGTGGCTGAATTTGATTGGCTCATGGATATTAATGGGACACATGTCAAGGGCGGGACACATGTCAACCAAATAGGCAGCATATATAAACTAAGTGGATGACTCATATTCACAATTCAGCCACAAAGTTGAAGAATAGAGAGAGAGGCTCTTCTTCACAAAATTGAATCCTAGAGAGAGAGGGAGTCACGGCCATGGCTGAGCTGAACTTGAGCTCTTGGTTGTTGATCCAAAAATAATTTTTTCAAGGTAGTTCAACCATTTGAAGGGTCCATAATAATGTGAAGTAGCCATTGGAGCAGCAAGAGTGTTTATTAATTGAAATTACCAATTCCAGCCACGTTGAGAAGTCAAGTTGTGAAGGTAAGGTTTGATCATTTTCTACATGTTTTAGAATGAGTTTGGACGTGTTGTAAATTTGTAGATGTGAATTGGATGTATGAAATTATGTATGTTGATGTTGGAATGTTGTTGAAGCGTGAAGGGGTCATAGTGTTAGAATTGGTGAATTAATTTTAAGTAACATTTTGGTTGTTGTTGTTATGGATTATGTGATGAGAATGAAGGAATTAGATGGTTAAAGTTGAAGTTGTATTTGTTTTGTGGGCTGTTGTAGAACTTGTGGTGATATTAATGAAGTTTTCATGCCTATGAACGAATGATGTAGTTGTCATGTGGTTGCTGGTATATTTCACTAAATTAGATGAAAAGATTGTATGAAATAACGTATAAGAAATGTATGTGGTTTGGTTGGTATATTCGTAGGTGTTCGTAAGGTTTTCGGACATCTTTATGTTGTTGGTTAGGGGCTGTTTTGGATATATTGTTATTCTTGTTGAGTTGAAAGATTAAGCCTAGTTAAGAGTATATATTGTGTCGTTGTATTGGTTGGGCTGTTATAAGGTCGTTTCAATGAAAATGTTATAACTATGGATCATTAAGAATAACTTGAATATGTCGTAGTTGTATGTGGATTATTATCGAATGTTGTAAATGTGGGCTGTTTGGAATGTCATGCGGGTGTTCGGAGTGTTCTTGAATCTTGTCTTGATTGGTCTCGATATAGTACTTGGACATGTGGGTTATTTACGTTGACTTTGTTATTGTGTAGTTGGTTGAATATAAAGGAAACGTCGTCTAATTTTCTAGAAAGGAGTTGCATACGTTGGAATACGTTTTGAATCTCCCCGTAGCTTAACCATAGTTCTTGACGTCTTAATATAGGTTGAGACACTTCGGGTAGCATATACGTATTGTGTTACGGATAAGCGTTAAAAGTATGTAAAGTTATCCCTTCTTTCTTTTGGCATGTCTTAGATATAAGTGACGTATGATATGAGCTTTGGGGTAATTCTATTCATAAGTTCCGAGCGTGATTCATGATTCTTATTCACTTCTTGATGTTAGAACTCATAAGGTAATTGAGCTATTGCCCCTCGAGTCTTCTATACGTTGGATAGTAGTTGGTGTGTAAAAGTTCCTATTCCTAAAGACTCTACGATGACTAATGTTCTTGACTTCCATAAGCTATTTCACATTATCTTGATACATGTCTATGATTCCTGAGGCTCTATTTGATATAGTCCATAGTGACATTCAAAGGATACTTAACATGACTATCGCCTTGATACTCAAATGTTAGTTCATTCTACTTATTCTATTGAGTCTCAGACGATTATTTAGTTTGCATATGGTTGCTCACTACTCTGCTCGTGCATACTTTTGTTACATCTTCCACTGAGTCCCGGGCCGGGTATGTTATCGTGCACAGTCTCACTGCATTGTTCACCAAGCCCCTCACTAGAGGGCCGCGTACGGTATATATATATGATGATATGATGATGGCACCGAGTCCCATGATGGGCCGGGCATGATATACATGTATATGACAGATTCACCGAGTCCATAATGGGCCGGATATGGTATATGATATAGTCATGCATGATTTTATTTCATAAGGCACAGGTACAGTGATTCCTTGATTATCATACTTGTCTCACGGAATCTCTACTTCGGTTATGATCTTTCTTATTGTATTTCATGCTTTATATACTCGGTATATCTCGTCGACCCCGCTTTCTTCGAAATTTCTGCGTTTACCCGCGGTACGGATACTCGATTTGGTGATCCTCCACTTAGGACTTCTACTCGAAATATCTTGGAGTGCTCCGTTGTTCGAGCCTAGACTTTAACCCACGATCTTTTGATATATGTATATGTTTATCCTGGGATATGGCGGGGCCTGTCCCGTCATATGTCATTGTTGATACTCTTAGAGGTCTGTAGACATATGTGTGGGTTGTATATAGATGTTGTTCAGCTGTGGCAATATGACTTATTTTGGGACGTTCCCACACGTTATGACAGCCTTGTCGGCTTGTGTACTATGCTATCGTGATTGGTTGAGACTCCTCAGGAGACAGGTTACCTATATGTATAAAGGTGACGTTCTGAAATAACGTCTTGTCTTTGAAAGCTTCCATATTATGTTGAGACTCAGTCTGATTATGTCTAACAGGTAAGTATATGAGTGTCCAGCTCGGGCACTAGTCACGGCCTACGGGGTTGGATCGTGACAGTAGTGGGGGTGGTGAGGTGGGGGTAGGAGGGGGTGGTTAAGTGGTGGGGTGGGGTGAGGTGAGGGTAGTGAGGGTGTAGGGGTGGTTAGGTGGTGGGGTAGGAGGGGGTGGTTAAGGAACTTGTTTTCCTAAAGAAAATATTTTCCAAAACATTTTGACCAACCAAACATGGAAAAATTGAAAAACATTTCCTCCATACCAAACACACTCTATATGTTGGGGGTTTTATCCATTTTACCCATTAATATACCCATATTTTAAGTGGATAATATGGGTCGACTCATATTGAACCCATATTAAATGAGTTGGGTATTCAACCCATTTAAAATGGGTTGGATCGAAATGGATAACCATATTTTTTTACCCATTTTGCCACCTCTAACGCTCAAAGTAGAGCGATTTGTTAACATTTTTCGATTGTTGTAATCTCTAGTTAGTTAATTATATTCTGTTTTTAGTTAATTATTACTGATAAATACTCTATCAGTTCACTTTTTACCATCACCTGTCACTTCTCGAGAGTCAAACTACATGGACTTAGACCAACATTTTAAGACGTATCTTTTATCATATTAATATGAGATGAATTGCAACTTATAGAATTTTTTGTATAATTTCCTAACAACTAAATCTTAATTTTAAAATTGAATTAATCTAATTCAATTTAACTCCGAATAATAATCAAATTGACAATCAAGAAGCGAAACGGGACAAGTTAAAGTAAACGGAAGGAGTAACGATATGATTGAGAGATTGAACTTTTTCATTATGGTTACCTTCTTAGAACCACAATGTATAATAACAATTTCTCACATTGCTATTTTGAGGGCCAAGAAAGTAGCTGTAGATGCCAATTCATGGCTGTTCGACGGTGTCTACAGTGTTACGAAGGAAATTTGCAACGGAATAAAAACTCTAAGGTACGTATGCTTTTTCATTTTCTTGGTATCAATTTGATTCCCTCATCATGATAGAGTTACTAACTAGCTTTCATCTTTAGGCATATTGATCATTTTCTTCGAAGAGTTGAATTCTTACTTCAATACGAAATCGTACCCACTTTTGTGTTCGATAGAGGGAAGTTACCTGGAAAACAAATCAAGAAGGAGAAGAAGACAAGGTAATTTTCCTTTTTTTTTTTTTTTTTTTTTTTATTCGTTTTAAGTATTATTGATTATATTTTATGGCTCAGTGGTATGTGTTTTTGAAGTCTTTGGGTTGTGTTGTCTTGGTTCGAAACCTAGTTACATCATGTTGATGGTTCAGTTTTTTAATCCTTTTCTTGGGTCAGAATTTGGATTTGGTAGGTCAAAAATGGGGTGAGTTATTACCCGTGTTGCGCTAAAATTGGCCTAAAGTTATTTGGGTTGAAATGAATTGGACTAAAAATGTTATGTTTCAGAGCAAGGTTTGAATCAGGGAAAATTTACATGCCATAACTACCTCTAAGATCTATTTATTAATAATAACAACCTTTTTTTTTCAATTTAATTTTCGTACCTTAAATATTTTTCTAAATTACAAGTTACAACTGATATGTTATTGGGTGTATATCTCTCCTAAATACACGGCCCATGTATCCCAATATCCCCTAATTTCTTCTCTTTCCAAATTTTTCTCCCCATTTTTAATAATCATAACCATAATATACGCCATTATCTATCATCATTATTTGCATTATTTCATCTTCCTTAATCATTACCCACACAATAGGTAAGTGATTTTGGTGTTTTTTAAACTTTACTTTGATGTATTTACGTATTTTTGTTCTTCAATTTCATCGTCTACACTTATTCTTTTCATTCAAGTTTATTGATTCTAATTTTTCCATTGCTAGGGTTTTTAGAGCAAGATTTTATTAGCTCCTATTTAATGGCAGAAAGAGACACTCCAAGCAGGAATACTCGAGGTATTCGAAATTTTTATGATGGTCCTAGTTTCTCTTTAGGAATTACCCAACAACAACATGCAATTGCAGGCAAATCTGCAAAAATGGCTGCTGAGAGGCGTAGCAAGAACATTCACGATCCAGCAAGGATGCAACAATTTCAACGGGCGAAGTTGCAAAGCGAGAGCAAGCGAAAAGATGTTGTACCAGTGAAAAAAGGCTCTAAAGTTGCTCAACAAAAGAAGAGAAAAGTAACCAAACCTGCTTCTGATAGTAAGGTTAAACAGGTTGTTAAAGCTGTAGATATGGAAGAGGATGAAGAGGTAGTGATGCATTTTTCAATTTTGTTTTTTATGTATTTCACTATATTTCTGTGTATTTAAAAATATTTTATGTGCATTTCACTGTATTTATATAATTTTATAACTGTGGTAATGTTTTGGGGTTATCTGTAGTCACTGTATTTTTGTATATTTAAAATTATGTCTATTAATATTATGTGTATTTCACTATATTTATATATTTTTATAGCCGTGTTAGATGTTTTTGGCATATTTATATGTGTTATATTCAAGGGGGTCTCAAACTGAATTACTGTTTTTACTCCACAAATCATTTGACTGTATTTTATCTAGATTATAGGTGTCTATTTTTTTTTTACGCTTGTTTCTGTCTAAATGTTAGTGTTGCCATGTTATTTCAGGAAACTAAATTCTATGTTAAGAGTCATCCTGAAGAGGCTCCATCAATGCAACGGTACACGAACATCAATGTGTTCAAGAAACTCAGGAGGAAGCTAACTGATCCACAGTCAGAAATGTTTTCCAAGACCATATTGGAAAATCCCTCGGAATGCAACACCTGGAGGTACACGCACAGATTTTTAGGTGCTTCATAGTAAGAGAGCTCAAGGAAAGTACTCCTGATTGCTTTACAATCGATATAAATGGTACCGTTTTGCGATTTACCATGAGAGAATGAGGGTTAAATTGTGTAGCTGATGAAGGTCAATTTACATACGATGAGGAAGAATAGAATAGGATTATGGACAACTATTTTGGTAGCACTAAAAGTAAAGTAAAAAGATTGGAGTTGATTAATTGCTTTAAGAAGCGGAGATGGGGAGATAATGATGAGGACCCTGTTAAGATTGCAATACTATATTTTATAAATACATACATCTTTTGCGGTGAGCCAAGGAAAACGAATATACCAAGGGTTCATTTTGAAGTAGTTGAGGATGGAAGATATGTAGATTATCCATGGGGCAAAGAAGCATTTCATGAGTTGATCAGAAGCATCAACAAGAAGCATGCTGACTTCAAACAGTATTACAGGATTCATGGGATGCCCCTTGCTATGCAAGTTTGGCTTTACCAGTGTTGTTCAAGCGTTCCATCCAATCTTGCTGTTAAATCAGGAAGTTCCATTCCAAGAATGTTGAATTGGAGGTCCATTGAAAGTCAGCCAAAATACAATATTTTGATGGAAGGCATTTTTAGAGCTGACAAAGAACCGGTAAAATTTGAACACTATAACTTGTTTTGTATTTTCTTAGCATTTATTTATAGGTATGTCTTATTGATTTTATTTGTATTTCACTGTGTTACTTGTCATCTGTGTTGGCTGTGGTAGGGGTATCACTGTTTTTGTATTTCTCTGTATTCTTGTCATAATATAGGTGTTAATATTTCTAGGACAAACCTCTTAAATCTATTATTTGCTTCTTTCACATGAGATTTGTACTTTTGCGAACATAATTCCCACTAGCGATGAGTTGGAGACTCTTCAATTGCCTCGTATTGTTGTCCGTGGAGATACCCATGACACGGATGTTTTAGTTGATGCCCATGAAGGTGCCCATGCAGAGGCGGATCCAGGATTTTAAGCTTGTGGGTTCCTAGTAAAATAAATTCATATGTAATAATAATCGAACAAAATACATGAAGGAGAGCTTAGCGAAGGAGAATCAGAAGTGGTTTGAGGCTTGATTTTTTTTTTTAATCATAACACTCTCATTTCATAAGTTCAACCTATTTAGAAACAAAAATTTAATTTAAAATAAATAAGTAAAACCCAAGAAATTAATTAGATAATGATATCAACTATCAAGGCAGAGGGTGGGCTAGCAACACAGAAAATAAGCAATATAAGAGGAAATTAGGATGTGGAAGCCAATAGAAAAACATAAAATAAACACAAAATATAAGAGAGAAATAAACAAAAAGAGAATGTGGGAGAAGAATGTAGGGGAGTGGGCTGGAAGAAGAAACAAAACAATATTTTAACCTTAAAAACCACGTCTAGCAGGAATCAATCCCGTGCCTAACGGGTGAAACGCACCCTTTCTTGCTGATGGACCATCTTGCCATTTTAGTTGTGGGTTGCCATCTTAAAATACTTATTGGTTTATTATATTTTTCAATATAATTACAAGATCTACCGAGAACCCACACACATAGCATCAGATCCGCGTACCCATACCGTGAGATGCTTAGGTGGATGAGTACGAAGATTTTAGTTTCGCACCCCCCCCCCCCCCCCAAACACCTTGCTAAGGGTAAACAACAACGGAAGGGTCGTCGATTTCTCCACCTACTAAGAAATGCAGACAGCTTCCCGTTTCAGCTTCTCCTACAAAGAAACAACAACCCCGCACCGAACCACTCACAACTCCGAAGAATAGTCCAAAGGGTCAAAAGGTTGTTCAGAAGCCTGTTTTACACATGCCTGCTTCACCAAAGTCGAAGAAACAAATGAATCGACACCCACCCACCCCAAGCCATCGTAATGTCCCTACTACCACCAAGACAGATGAACTGAAACTGATTAGGCAGGATCTTCAAGATTTTAAGAAATCAGTAAGTGATTTGGTTATGTCGCAAATATCTTCTTCTGTATTAATATGCTGTGTGTTAACAAATTGTTGTTTTTGTTCAACTATTAGGTCTTTGGTGAGTTCACTAGTCTTCGCACTTACATGGATGACAACTTCAAAAAGGGTTTTGAAGCAATCAAGGGGAACAATTCATTCGGAGAAGGTAACAACAAATTTGATCTAGAAATTGCTGTATCATTTTAGACCCTCATCACGAAATACAATTATGAATAATTCAATTTCTTTACTTTTATACGTAAAGGCTGCCGATAGTGAAGCTCCGGTACATCAAACTGATGGTGGCCTACAATCATCGCCTGAAGACAACTTACGTCATCATTCTTCCATAAAAACATCTCCACATAAACATCATGATGAGTCAAGTAAGGTAAAATACTTTTGTTAGCTGAAAATATTCATACCCGTTATGTTCCTATGTATTTGGAACTTCAAATCAGTAAAGTATTTATCATTTTTGTCTTGTAATTGAAATCTATGATTTGCGTACCAATTGTATAGTTAGGTCCAACTTTTAGGTCATTCGTAGTGTGTTTAAACTAGTGAAAATATATAGTTGTGCTTACTGTATTTATCATGTGCATTCTGTACCCAGACAGAAATACATGGGATTTTCCTGTATTTCTATTACAAAATTGTATTCCTATGTTTGTTTCCATCAGTTGACACATGACTTACTTAATTGTATTTCTGTACTTCTGCACACATTATGCAATCACATTATATTTCTGTGTATTTATTAGTTTTTAATCATATATTTCTGTTATACACTTGTATTCCAGTTTCTGTTTGTGTCTTTACATGATCTATCAGTTGACACATGACATACTCAGTTATATTTCCATACTTCTGCACACATTATGCAATCACATTATATTTCTGTGTATTTATTAGTTTTTAATCCTATAATTCTGTTATAAACTTGTATTCCTACTTCTATTCGTGTATTTACATTAAATACTTAACTGACCTACTTAGTTGTATTTCTGTTTTCTATCAGTTAACACATGACTTGCTGAATTATATTTGTATACACGCACACATTATGCAATCACATTATATTTCGGTGTATTTATTAGTTTTAAATCCTATATTTCTGTTATGAACTTGTATTTCTACTTCTGTGCATTCATATATTTAATAATTTTGTTTACATAGAAGTTGATTAATAAATTTGGAATTTTTTTCTAAAGACCAAGTGTGTTGCTACCATGTTACCTAGTGAGGTGCCGGATATTGGAGTGACTGGCGTCAATTTTAGTGGGGATACACTGAAAACTTCAACTGAAGAGATTAATCAGGGTGATGGAATATCTGATGCAAGAGATTTCAACTCCGTAGAGGTATATTAGTTTAGCTTCAAATTTATCAATCTTCAAGATACTGCCATATTTAATCAAGTTTCATGGGCAGCTTATATAAATAGCTACCTTTTATAAGCTCCTAACAATATATAGCTATAAGTTAGCAATTTACAAACCGTAGCTACCTTTGCAATTTTGGGTTGTATTTCCGTGTATTTCTGTGTTTTTAAATATAGCTGTAAGGTTGCTATCCGAAATACAGTTGAATACACCAAATACATTGAAATACAGTCCAATACAACGAAATGTTAGGTTGCTATTCGAAATACAGTCCAATACATCAAATACATATGACGTGAATGTGGTGCAACCAATTTTGTTAATACAGTCAGATACAGGTGTATTTGATTGTATTTATATACAGTAGAAACTTGCACATTTAAATACAGCCAAAATAAAAGGATTATCAGTATATAAATACAATGAAATACACAACTCCCTAGTGTATTTAAAGGATTTACTCCACTATGTTTTTACGATACATGTATTTCGCTGTATTTAAATACACGAAAATACAACCGAAATTGCAATTTCTCAGGAAAAAAAATATGGCCAGCGAGATTCGAACCTAGGCGCGCAAGGGCAAAACACATGCCCAATGAGCACTCCATCTATAGCGCCTCATGTATAGTAGTTACGAAATGTAAAATGTAGCTACGAAGTGTAATTACTGCAAAAGGAAGTTATAATCCATAAATAACTCTTAGAAGTAGTTATGACATGTAAATTTTCCTTAATTTTATATGTTTAGAGAATGGTAGCAGAGTTGCTAGTGAAGATACCTCTCGAAATACATGATCCATGAGCTGCCGCTGGAATAGAAGTCGGGGAAATCGCTGATAATTCAAATATAAAGTCCCTTCCCAACCCAGTCGAGGACATGATAACTTTATCTCAATGGACGATTCCTGATCATCTGTTACCAAGCCAAATAGGACGATTCCCAATTTGTATTTTTGGTGTTTGGGTTTTGAAAAGTCCAGATTTTTCTTGATTAGAAGGCTCTGTCTTTCTTCTTTATTGTAATTTTTTGCAAATTAAGGGTGTAGTTTATTGATTCATTATTTGTGTGTGGATTTTTCTATATTTCTCTTTATCTCTTCTATTCAATTTTTGATTGAAAGGGGAAAAAGCAGATGCGCAAATAACGGTATAGACAAAAAGGCATTAGTTGAAAAAAAAATGATGGGAACTCATTAGTTAATTATGGAGTACTTCCTTTAACTGAAAATTACCAACTGCATGTATAGAGAGAATGCCCTTAAGAAAGCCCTTGAGAATAACGACTACAAAAAGGCCGTTTATGTATCATCATTGACGGTTCATGATGTAATCCAGGATCTGAACAAGGAAAGCATACAATTCATCATTGCTCCGTACGAGGTAGATGCGCAAATAACTTATTTGGCCATAAACGGTCTAGTCGATGGGGTTATAACCGATGATTCAGATTTAATCCCATATGGATGTCCTTGGATAATCTTCAATATGGACTATAAAAAGAGCGTCGATTGTAAAGAGTTCCAGTCATCTAGGTTGTGGACAAATTTCTCGAGACAACAAATCCCAGAGACGTGTGTTTTGGCAGGATGCACTATGTGCGATCCTTGCGTGACATTAAGATCGATAAAGCTTATAGCCTTATTCAGACTCATGGAACTTAGCAAAAAGTGAGTTTTTCGATTTGTATGCAAATTCTACTAAGTTTGCTTGCTCTTGATATTTGTCTGTTTACAGGCCGTTGATCACTTGAATGATAGGAACATCAACTCCATTGAATTATTTACAAAAGTAGGAGAAGAAGATGGGGTAATTTTCCATTTTTTTTTTTTATTGGGCTTTATTATCAATTACATTTTTGTGAGAATTTTATATATATATATATATATATATATAAAATGTTGATGGTTCTGTGATATATACTTGCAAAGTCTTGGGTCTTTATAAGTTTATTAATAATTTTTTATCCTTTTTCAAGAAGTTTGTTAGTGTAACAACACCAATCATGAGTGGCTCAAGAATAAGGTGCCCCTGATAGGTTCTTTCAAATCAATAAAATATTGGCCATTTGTTGCTATATCATACATTGGTTCTTGTTGTCAAATATCTTATTGATAGATATGAAGATTTAATTAGTTTATTCATAGTTTTAAAATATTAGACAAAGTTCATGACTACATATAAGGAAATAATGAGCTTTTCTAAATATTAGTTGTAACTTTGTGATACATATAGTAAATTTTAGTGGTTATAAGAAAAATTTTGCTGAAGAATTAAGATTATTATAACTTAAAACATTGGAATAAAAATTGATGATATGGAAAGAACTTTTAGTGCATTATTGTGTCATTATAGAAGAAAATAATAAAATTTTATTAAAAAGACATGGAAGGGTATTTAATTCTATACAATAGATAATTTTTTTAATTATCATAAATAAAAGGTGTTTATTTTTTCGATTTTAATTTGAGTTGTTCAAATAAGTGAGTAAATTAGGTTGAGTTTTTATTTCTCATTAGTTAACACATATACCTACTCAGCTCGCTGGTTTTGATTCTCCTTCTTCTTTGTTCTCTTTTTTTCTTGTTTATAATGGTCTTTTATCCCATCACCCAGGGGCAATTGTAGTAACTAAATTTGGGGCACGTGAACACATGATCTCTCCGTAAAACTAGGTATTTTATGTATATATTTTTTAAAATTGGTATAATATTACCTGCAGGAACATATACTATAATAAGGTTAAATAGTACACTTGGTTGAAGGTTGAGTTATTTACCAAAAGGACTAGGGATCAATTCCCACTAAACACACTGTTTTCTTTCTTTCTTTTTTATTTTTTATTTTTTTGTGGTGAACCCATGCTCTAAAAATCCTAGATTCGCCTTTACCATCACTAGTGATAGGTAAAGACTTTCGGTCATCCAGGCTGCGGGAAACAAATGAAAATATTGACTTAAGAGATTACTCAAGACAATAGATTCTGGAGATGTGTGTTTTGGTTGGATGCGATTATGTGCGACCCTTGCATCCCATTAACATCAACAAAGCTTATGAACTTACTCAAACACATGGGACATGTGAAAAAGTGAGTTTATTGGATTTGTATGCAAATTCTGCCAAAGTTTGCTTGCTCAGCTGACTGCTTGTTTACAGGTCATTGATCACTTGAAGAACAATGAAACTAATGTTCCAGCAAATTATTTACAAAAGTTCAAACAGACACCGTTGATCTTCTGTCACCATTGGGTCTACGATCCCAGTACTCAAGAAATTGTTCATTTGAACATGCTCGAGCTCGATGGCCAAGATCTAGGAGATCTAGATTTCCTAGGAATGCCGATCCCAAAAGAAAAAGCTAAACAAATTGTTGAAGGTCTCATAGATCCTACAACGATGGAGTTATTTCAAGTACTCCCTCTGTCCCAAAAAGATTGTCTTAGTTTGACTTGGCACAAAGTTTAAGAAATATAGAAAGACTTTTGAAATGTGTAGTCCAAAACAACCCTTAGATATTTAAATCATCTTATAAAGTTAAACTATTTCTAATTATAGAAATAATCTTTTTGGGACAAAATAATCTTTTTGGGACGAAGGGAGTATTTAATTAGAGTTGAAATAACTTAGAAAATGGCGGTGACTATTAACCTGAATAGACCAGTAATTGCAGATTAGTATGAAATCAACTATTAACCTCAATTGGCATCATCAACATGCTTTATTGGCATCATAAACATGCTTTGTTAAGATCCACTATAGCCAAATTTTGTTTTACATATGGAAGGATGTCCACGGTAACTTTTGTGTTGGAAAATCAGTTTCATACCTCTCTACTTTTGCAATTGGATCTTCTTGCAGGATAGGCATGACATAGATAATACAAAACAAAGCACCGTTGATATGACTGTATTTGTGAGTCTCTTTTAACTAATCTGAATTTGTTTGATTGATGTTAATCACTGAAATTTTCCTGCAGCTAGAGAGATTTAAATGCCAGTAAAGTTAGAGAGAGGGAGAGATCCACCAGTTAAAGAGAGAGGGTGCCAGTAAAAAAATCAAGTAGTACAAGAACTGTATCTTATTTGGAAATGGAATTAGGCTCTTCCCCTAGCTGCACATGAATGCATCTTCTTTGAA
Source organism: Lycium ferocissimum (assembly GCF_029784015.1). Classification (NCBI taxonomy): domain Eukaryota; kingdom Viridiplantae; phylum Streptophyta; class Magnoliopsida; order Solanales; family Solanaceae; genus Lycium; species Lycium ferocissimum. Next base: position 28,719,525 of record NC_081352.1, on the reverse strand, counting down.
TTTTATAGAGAACTTTTCCTTATATAAATTGTATTGTATATAATATTGTTCTGTGAAGCTTAAACGGAGTGACATGGACGGTGATGCAGAGGTGGTGTGACCCCAAACTGACAGGTGCTTCTTGGTACTGCATCACTGTCGAAGTTGAGTGGGATAACACACTAACAAGTAACAAGTCTAGTAAAATAAATCATTATTATTTATGTAGAAAATAATTTTTTTAATAGTTATATAAGAAAAGGTCCATGATATTATGTTCCGATTTAATTACTCATACCTAATGTGTAACGAACCAGAACAAAAAAAAGTTATATATCGTCATTTTTTTATTTTGTAAAAACAGGAAGTATTTATACTACTTATCTTCATAGAAGTTAAAAGTGCTTATTTTTTATGTCATCATTCTAAGAACATGCTTTGTGTCTATGAACAGTAATTTGTATGAGAAATACATTAAACTTGGTGACCAGAAAGGCCTGCAACATTCCGTGATTGATACGGCTTACTTTTCTTCCCAGTGTACCATGTTAATGTTATCACCATCTGTACTTTCTGGAATTTGTTTGATTGCAAGACTAGATTCTTTTTAAACAAATTGATCCTTGATCAAATGCAAACTAAAATTCAAAGGGTGGAAAATGTTTACTTATCTCAACAAGAGCGAAAAACAAAGAAGCTAAAAGCTTCATATTGATGACTGGATGTTGTAGGAGATAGATTATAGAGAAATTAATGAGAATATGTGAAATATTTTGAGGCCTCATATTTTTTGGGACCTCCACCAACGAATTGTTGCAAGTTTTGATCAATGTTCTTTTAGATCTTATATATGTTCATGCTCATGATCGTAGTGACATTTGCTTTCATTTTAGATTATATGGTAGTGAATTCAACAACAAAAGTTTATAACCACGCGAAGCGCGCCCATATTCACTAATATGTGAAATATTTTTGAGGCCTCATATTTTTTGGGGCCTAAAACAAGGGCTTTAATTACCTTGGCATTGAGCCTATCCTGGGCTAAACATGTGTTATTGGAAAAGACAATAGTATATTTTAGTAATAGTGGTATCCGTGCCAACTCTCGTGCATGCTAAATAGTTCATTTTGGTAGATTTATCTCATTCTTATGACACAAGATCAGATCTCACTCTAACTATCAACGGAAGACAAATTTAAACTATTTCATATATATAGTTTATAGGTAAATTTGGACATTTTCTCTTGAATAATTACACTCTCAACTCTTACTCGAAACAAAAATTTATCTTCATCTATTTCTTAAATACTTCAAAAGGCACATAAAATATAAATAATTATATCAATATATTGTTAGATATCTAGCTTATGAAGAAATAGTTTAATTTCTACTCTGGCCGATCATTTATAAACTAGTAGCATGGATAACAAATTTACAAATTGCAATTTCCAATCATTAAAAAAATAATGAATCACGTTGTGCAAGTACTCTTTAGATTTATTAGTTATGGCCCCACAAAATCCAGCACACAATTACACACAATTAGGACCCTCTTATCATGAACTATTACTAAAATCCTATTTTATTTTTGTTTTAGTTTTAGTTTTGTTTTTGGACAAATGATATCCGGTCGTTTCTATTTGTGATTATTTTAGATATATATAAATAATATGATTCAAATGAGCATAGAAATCTATACTCGTAAAATCGAAAAACTAAGGTGGAGCTATAGTTCTACTTATAATAAATCGGATGAAGACAACAATGTGATCCATGTTTTCTATTTGTATTTAAACACACACACACGCGCGTATATATATATATATATATATATATATATATATATATATATATATATATATATATATATATATATATATATATTCAAAACCCAACAAGCTACATTTTCCAAATATCGAAAATTCAAAATTCTAACTACGCCTCTGCACGTTATAACAAATTAGATGAAGACAACAAAGGTCATTCTCAGTTGGGCACTCCTTTGTGATATCCTTCATAATTAAGTACTTAAAACAGTAGACTAGAGTTTCACTTTTAAAAAATAATCAAACTTCAGACATTTTATTGAAATCTTACTTGTAGGGAATTTCGAACTTGATATAATGTGATGGAGTTTCACTTCTAAAAGCTTCGCATTTTAGTACATTAACGTGGAATTTTGTTGTGTTTTAAAAAGGATATTCGTGTCCAAATATTCATTTACGTATTAAAATGTAGCTAAATATTCTAATTATAATGAAATGATCGACTAATTTTTTATTATCAGTATAAAAAAAGTGGCTATTGCCCATTTCACCCGTAAAGCAATAATAGAGAGTAAGCTGAAGTTGTTAGAACATTTCTTGTTTGTCATATGTCTCTATCTCTGTATCCTTTTCTCCTTATCTCCCTTCTCGACTCTTCAAAAGTAATCTCAATTATTTATGTTAATTACGTACATAATATGGTAAACGAATTTTTAATAAAGATAAATATATCATCCATCCACATCAATTTAATTAGAGCTGCCCCACAATGATCTGTTAAATTCAATTACAATTTATCATCTTAGATGGCATAACTTCTAATTGGGTTTTTATATGTCCCACAACGTTCAATAGAATGGGGAAGAGCCAACAATTCACAAAGTTATCAACAAGTCTCAATACTTGCTAATTTAGGCCTATAAATACAGCCTTCCACGAAGGAAGGAAAGCATCAATATTTACACAAATTCTTCTATTTTACATCTTTGAGCCAAATTAGAGTAGCATTAAGATGGCCTCATTTAAGCAAGCTTTTCTCTTCATTGCTCTCTTTGTTGCAATTTCAGGTTCAAAACATTATCACTCCTCTCCTTTTATAGTAGTAAAAATTATGCATACAAGAGATATCTATCAATACAACAATATGCATACAGTCAAACAACCTCTCTAGCTATGACGGTCATCCTTTATACAGTTCACTATAACATCCAAATTCTTTTTTGGAACTGATTTTTATGTTGTGTTATATTATATGTTCTCTCTAGCAGCATTTCTTTATAGCAATCAAGAACAAATGACGCCCTTATAGAGATGTTTAATTGTATATAGTTATGAATTCTTAGCTACAGATGTAAAATTTGTGGCTAGCTAATACTTGACAATAGTCACAAAAATTACAACTCCATGGCTACTTAGGGGTGTTTGGTTCGCGGACTAAGTTATCATGAGATTATAGTCCTGAGTTATAACATATCCTTGGACTAATTTATTTCACCTTCCAGGTGAGATAAAATAACACCAAGTTTGATGAGATAAGGTGGGATATCGCAGGACTAAGTTTGGTTAAAATTTGTACTTTGTTTAGTTGAAGGTATAAATTTATCCTAGGATTAGTTATAAACCAAACAAATTATAAATTTACTTCCAAACTAATCATGAGATATCCCACAGTTTTGTAAAATTTCTTAGCCCCAAAAACTAAATAATGAGCGAAGCTAATTCCTCATTGTTCCTATAGTTGCCAAGTGTCGTGGCAGTAGTTATCAAAACAACTACAAAAATATTGCAATAGAACTCCATAGCATAATGATAAGTTTTTTGCGACATTGTTAAAAGTTACTGTAGCAATACTAACCTTTTCGCCACTATAAAGTATTTTAATATAAAATTATTATTCTAAAACTCATAATGTTTTGCAATGCAGTTAATCTCTCTCAAGTAATGGCATTATGAGAGTTACCAGTTGAAACTCCCGTAACATGAAATTTTTGATGCATCTCGTACCAGATGAAATTTTTGATGAGTATTAGTTGAAACAAGTAACATGAAAGTTAACAAGTTAATATAGTTGTAAGGAATATGTCTCATCTGATAAGTGAGTGAAGTCGTCATAGGTTAATTTCATAGATGGTCACTCAACTTTTACGTCATTGCACGAAAGTCACTAAGCTATTTTGTGTAATGAAAAAATTACTCAACTTTACCTAGTTATTACGAAAGTCCGCGAACAAACTATTTTATGTAACCAATAAGTAATTCAACTTTGCTTAAGTATCACAAAAAGTCATTAGAAAGAAACAAAAGAGACATTTTATATGAAAACATGGACTAAGTTGAATGACTTTTTGGTTGCAAAAAATTGTTTAGTGACTTTATGTGACAACTAGGCAAAGTTCAGTATTGTTTTTGTTACAAGAAGTAGTCTAGTGACTTTCAGTGATATGTAGGCAACTTTGAGTGATATTTTGTTACATAAAATAGTTTACTGACCTTAATGGTGCAATAAAATAAAAATTAAGCTAAGTGACTATCCGTATGAAAAATGCTTTCGTAAAAACTGATTTCTGCAGTACCAAACACACCTTAATGTGAAATCAAAGGAGGTTTTATAATAGGAAAATAACAAAAATAGAAGAGTAATATAGAATTACTTCAGGAGTTATTCCAACTTGGATAAGAAGGGGACTAATAAGCATTTGTTGTTTTTTAACAAAGAAATATAGGAAATAACAGAGAAAAAAATACTGAGAGAAAAATATCGCAATGCGGTCAAAGGGAATTATATTATTTAGCTATATTTAGCTTTCTTGCATTTATAGAAAAAAACAATAAAAAGATAATCATAAACTAGCCTAAAATATCTCTGTACAAATCTCTTCAACTAACCAACTAGCCTAGAATATCTTTGCGAATATATTTCTAACTAACTAATTACTAACGGTAAAATAAAGTTTATTCAAAAGCAAAAACAAAGTTACTGCAGTCAAAAAGAAAATATTCTAAACTCCTCCTTGGTTTTGGAACCAAACCGAGACTTGGTTTGGAATTGACTTCGTGAACAAATATGCCAATTCATCTTTGACCTTACAGTTTTTTGGCATTTGTTCATCTTCTGTTGGATTAAATGAGAAGTTTTTACCCCTCATTTTAACTCGTAAAATCTCATGCTTAGTGCCATCAAAGATTCGACGATACTTGTCATCGAATGACAATTTAATCTTTTTTCCACTAGCTGGCCATTTAACAGACTTTGATCAATATCAGGCACGTAAAGAACATCTAAAATTATTTTTGTACCTGAACCTGTTTTGATTGCAATAGTCCCTTTTCCTTTTGCAGGAATATAGTCACCATTCCTGATTCTGACTTTCTTGCTTTCCATTGAATAAACTCTTTAAAAGTATTTCTTTCATATGTCATGTGGTTTGTACAACCATTGTCAATCATCCAAAAATCAGATTTCTTGATTGAAAAATATGTTGCCACAAACAAGTGGTCTTCTTCTTCTTCTTCTTCATCGGCAACTTGTGCATCTACTTCATATTTTAGAGATTTGTTTTTGCAAATCACTGTTTCATGACCAAGTTGGTTGCAGATCTTGCACCGTGCATCTAGCCTCTTCCAACATTTAAATGAAGGATGACCTTTTTTGCCCTGTCTTTGGCAAGGTGGGTAATTTTTCTTTGAATTATTACCCTTGCTTTGAGTCTTGTGGTTGGCTATCAAGGCTCCTTCAGCCATACCATCTTCCCTCATAAGCCTCCTTCGCTCTTGTGCCTGCAATGTATTTAGCAATTCTGCCAAAGTAATCTTGGACAGATCTTTGGTGTTTTCCAAGGTAGTTATGGATACTTCGTATCTTTCAAGCACCGTAACAAGAATTTTTTCAACAATTCTTGAATCATTAAACTTAGTGCCAAGCAACCTTACCTTGTTAACAATGCCAAGAAGCGGTCCGAGTACTCTTTGACGGTCTCGGATTCCTTCATCTTTTGCAATTCGAATTCCCTTATTAAATTCAACACCTTCATACCTCGTATTCTTCATCTCCCGTGTATTCTTCGTTCGTATAATCCCAAATTTCTTTTGCTGTTTTGAGAGCCATAACTCTTGTGAAAATTGTTGCAAATACACTAGCAAACAAAGTTGTTTTCGCCTTTGATTTTTTGATTTTCTTTTCTTTTTGGCTTTTGATCTGGGCCAAGTTGGGATTATTTGGCAGCGGAAGAACATCACAATCCTCTTCCACGGCCTCCCAAAGATCTAAAGCCTCAAGATAAGTCTCCATTCTTACTGCCCATAGATGATAATTTTCACCATCAAAGTCAGGAAGAGCTATTTGAGAATTATATTATTTAGCTCTGCATTTATAGGAAAAAAAACAATAAAAAATAATCATAAAATAGCCTAAAATATCTCTGCAGAGTATATCTTTAACTAACCAACCTAGCCTAAAATATCTATGCAGAATATTTTCTAACTAACTAATTATTAACAGTAAAACAAAGTTTATTCAAAAGCAGTATAACAAAGTTACTGTAGTCCAAAAGCAAATATTCTAATAGCATTCCACCACCAATTCCAAATACCCCACCCAAAACTCCTGCTACAATGCCATTAAGGGGAAAATGAACATTCCTGGAGGTCCATTCTTAGTTTCACAGGCTACTTCTTTCACAATAAGGCAATTTTAAATGTTAATAAAGAAATTAATCAAATAAAACTGTAGAAGTTAACTTCATATACTCTTTCTGTTCCATTTTATGTGGCACTATTTTCTCAATAATTCGTCTAGAAAAGAGTTATACATTAATTTGAATATTTGAAACAATTATCTTTGCATTTTCCACTTCAAGGGATCGTTTGGTTGGAGAGATCGGATAGATTTTTCCCGGTTAGAAATTCTATTTTTGACGTATTAGCTAAAACCAATATTAAAAAATTAGGACTATAATCTGAATAACTTATCCCGTATCGAATGTGGGATAAGTGTCCAGGTTATAGTCCTAGTTTTTAGCTCAGGATTATAATTAAGCTTGGGATATTCCGGTTTCAAACCAAACGGCCTCTAATGAAAAGCTTTATAGCCACATAAATGTTATGCTAGGAGTATTTAAGGCCATAAGTTTCAAAAGTTTTATAGTTACACAAATTTTATGGCATGTTTTAGATCACAAATTTCAAAAGTCTTCATCTTTTCTTAAATTTTATACAGATTCAAATTGTGTCACATAAATTGGAACAAATTGAATATTAGATGGAGAATAATTAGAGTATTATGTTGTTAATACCTGCCTTGGAAGGCAAATTCTGCTGATTTTCTCTCTTGTACAAGATCCATGATGTAAAAATTATAGCCAGAGGAAATTGAACTAATGAGATATTGAGATGATCCAATATACCAATCCACATGCCTCGATTTTAATTATGCCCTGCACAAGATTGAACAGTTCTGTTACAAAGTAAAAACATGTGCCATTGGTTTGTTTGATATGCCGGAAATCATTTTATATAAATAATATTTTCTGATAATTGTTGAATATATAATAAAGAAAATGAATAAATAAAAATGTGTTCTCTCTAACAGCTTAAGTTTTTAGCTGAGATAGTCACACACTCTAACATGGTATCAGAGCAGGCAGAGATCATGTGATCGAATTCGATCACCACCCAATACTAAATAGAATTTTCACGCGCTTGACCCATAAGGAGGCGTCTTGAAGCTTTTAGATGAGATGGTCACTCTTCAACAATAATCAAATAGCAAAACTTGATTTCCTTGTGAAAAATATTTTTTATAAAATGACTTTTATCATACTAAAAACATCAGTCCTAAATATTCACATCCTCTTCACGTATACTAGCATTTTCATGGGTGCCACTGCATAAGCATGTATAATTTTTATTTTATTTTTATAAACATGTATAAATTAGAAAGCATTTCAGCAATAATAGGCGTGTTTTATATAATGGACGTCTTGTTTTAAAATGATTTATCTTTTGAAAGATGTTTTTCGGTGCTTGATTGGAGAGTAAATTAAATTATCTTCTGGAAAAAAACAATTGTTAAAGGTTAATAAATAGTAATAATTACCAAATTGGACAGTGCTGACAATTTGGCTGTTTGCACCTAAGCTTGTGTAGCTTAACCATAATTAATTAATACTATATATTTTTTACCTCTTTAAATTACATCACCATAATAAATAATTAATATAATGTGACACGAATAAATTTTTACTTTCGTTCACGTCTCATTCAAACTCACTAATAGTATGAAGAGTCCAAATCAACTTTAAAAAAATGAAAAATATTAAAGTAAAAAGCAAGTAATAAAGACTAGAAAAAGGAAACATGCTTGGCCATATCGATTTCCACGAAGAAGATATAGGAAAAAGAAAGAAAACCAAATCATAATCAATACTCCCATTTTCATCCATGGAATACTCATTATTCCTTTTTCTTCCTTTTTCAACAAAGGCCCCTCAATTTCCTCAAAATTCCCTTTTTTCCTCACTTCTTCAGATTCAATTTTCCAATAATAAATTCCTGATTTAAATGTTTTGAAAGTGCACCAAGCAAGAAATATCGCAAATAGAATAGTGATGAGCCATTCTGGGAAAACAAGATTGCAAATTACTCCAATACTGACTCCTAACAGAATACTTGGCTGTGAAAGTAAAGCTATGTCAAAATCAACCAATTATTTTCCACCATGTTTGGGACTTGGTAAGAACATGCTGCAAACAACGTTCGCTATCGAGCCTCCGTTACCTATTGAGACATAATATAATTAAATAATAATAAATGCTGGATAAATGTTGGCTTTTGGACTTGTGTTAAACTAGTTGTGCTTTAGACTTTTGGACTTGTGTTTGATGATCTTTTTAGATCGTATTTGATGTGTTTAGACCATATTTGATGTATTTGATTGTTACTTAGGATGATTTTATGTGTTGTAGCACATTTAGAATTAATTTGGCAGCATTTATATGCTGGTTTGATTGTTGGTTCGTGCAGGTGTGGGTCTTAAAAATGCGACAATAAGTTTGTTTTTTTTTCTTTTTAGAAAACGCGCAAAGATGTTGGTTTTTAATATTATTTATATTATTTATTTTTAAATAGAAGATATTGAACGAAATAAATAAATAATAAATAATTAAAAAAATTGACGCACTGCATCGGGTTTTTATAATATATTATATTATCAGATTAAAAACCGGCGTCCTTATTAACCGAAGCTGTCTGTCGCTTTTTTGAGACGCAGTCCGCTGATTTCGAAAAGCGACGCCTTGAAAATCGAGGAACCATTTTCCATCAATTTTCTGCCGGTTTCTTCTAAAAAAAAAACCCACGTCTCTTTTGGCCGTCGGTTTTTACTTTTTTTTTTTTTAATAGTGAACGAACCTTTTTCCTACTCCTTGTCCACTTAAGATTGCGAATCCACCTCTTTAGTTTAATTATACGTATCTAATTATAAGTCACTACTATCACACAGAAAACATTTACTAAATTAGTACCATTCTGGAAATAATATGTTCTTTTTATTTTTAAGTTAAGATTACTTAATTAATGTTGTTAAAGATTGGTGACTTTCTGAATTCTATTTATAGATAAAAATATTGTTTGAATTACATAATATCATTGGTGATGGTTTGCCAAAAATGTATATATTTAGTCATTATTGCCTCACGTCTGAGTACTTTTAATCGCTTTTTGAATATTATTACATTGATTTGTGCTTAATATTATATTTTTATTATGTAGGTATAATGCGGTGTGAAGATGAAAAGAATTGAAGGAAAATATAATACAAAGCAAAGGAAAACATAGGAGAAAAACAATGGAGACAAGTAGCAGACATCATGATGGCCTAATCATTGACTATTTATGGTGTAACGATTGGGATTAAAAAAGGGAACAGAAGCAGCATTCTCTTCGCCGCAACAGTGAATGTGGGAATATACGCACTGGGCCGATTTCGGAAACAAAATATTTCTCAATTCGTTTTGGACTCTGTTATTTTGTTTGAGATTTTTTTCTACGCCTATAAATAGTTTATAAGACACAATTTTTACATAACTTCGAACAGAAATTAGGAAGTTCATAACTTTGGACCTAGAGAGAGCTTAGAGCTATAAGGTTTTACCTTGCTTGAAGCTATAGGGTTTTACCTTCTCTTCTCTTTAGTACTAGTTTTTACGTTTTTATTCGGATGATTTGTTGTTTTTCCTCCATGTCTATGTGGAGCTAAGCTCTTTAGCTCTAGGGTTGTGGCAAAACATGAAAGTTGTAGTTTGACGATTGTTGCTATCTATTGATTTCCATCTTTGAGTTGCTTATTAATTCTTGATCTTAATTATTTGATTATTTGACGAAATAGTTGAGCACTATCTTTGGTGCGTGAATTGAACTTGAAAGAGCGAATTCACATACGTAATAAAAATAAATAAAGTTTGTTTGATTAATCGTTTCGCTACTCCGCATAGAAATATACCTTTTAGCCCTACTTAGTTGGTTACAGAAATATAAATGTGTTTCTGTTATTTTCTGACCATCATAGAAATATAGACGTTAAGAGTAACATATACAGGCTTGTGAGTAGTTTGAAAGAATATTATAAAGTGAACATAAACCCGTCAACTAGTAACTCAGGAAATTGATAGTAGAACAGTTTGAAGACTCAACTGGATTGTTAGTGGTCATACCCCTAGATCTTTCTCTTCTCCAATAAAAATTCGTTCTTCTTAGTTGAAGTTCATTATTTGTTTTATTTTATTTTTAGTTAGTTGATAATTATATCTTTAGATTTTACTTCTTGTATAGATAATTAGGATCGTTCGAATTAGTAAATAGTTAATCACAAGTCTATGTGGGTTCGACATCCGATATCTAAAATCACTATATTACTTGTTCGACCGTGTATACTTGTGTGTACGTTTGGGAACAACAATTGGACAGAACGATTGCATGGAGGACGAGACCAGATTGTAGGCTCGAGAGACAGATGCAATGGAAACACTCTAGTAGTAAGAACTGCCTTTTCTCGCTCCAAATCCACCAAATGAGCTTGATCTGTCTAAACAAATATACTCAACGAGATTATACAAGGTCATTGGACCCAATATCGTCTAAATCTCAGTCACCCTTGAGGCCACATAGTCAAACCTCAAAACAAATTACATATTCCAATTATTCATAATCGGATGGGTCCAAATCTATTATTAGACTTTTGTTTGGAGTCTATTTAGGTACTCAAATCCCTATCTCAATGATTCTAGGGTTCAAGCTTAAAAGTAGGGATCTAGCTAGTAGCTCAATTGGTTGGCTACCTGAACGTTCACCGTGTTGGTGAAGGTTCGAATTCCCACGTTGTAATCCCCTCCCCCATTTCCCCTTCCCCTACCTCCTATGTATAATAAAAAATATAAAAAATAAAAAAGGGTTGAAGCTTAAAATCCCCAAATTCCACCATCAATTTCCATGTTTTAAGCTTTCCCTCATTTAGATGTTGAATCCTTGCTTGAAATCGTCCAAGACCGAGCTCAAAATGTCCCAAAATGATGGAAATATCATGGATATGTCCCGAAAATCGATATTTATACCTGAACAGTCCCTCTTATCAGCTAGCCCTTCAGTGTTGTCGCGATAAGAGCCCCGCATTTACGAAGAGTAAGTGTCCCGATCCCCTCCTGATTCACAACTATACGTGCATGTCGCAACTTGGTGCTAGCGATCATGATGCACCAGATAGTAGCTGAAAATTTGTCTGGTTGGTGCGCGAGGTATGTTATTTGTATGAGAAATACATTAAACTCAGTGACCAGAAAGGCCTGCAACATTCCGTGATTGATACTTGTCTTTTCTTCCCAGTGGACCATGTTAATGTTTTCACTATCTGTACTTTCTGAAATTTGTTTGATTGCAAGTCTAGATTCTTTTTAAACAAATTGATCCTTGATCAAATGCAAACTAAAATTCGAAGGGTGGTAAATGTTTAGCGATCTCAACAAGAGCGAAAAACAAAGAAGCTAAAATCTTCATATAGATGACTTGATGTTGTAGGAGATAGATTATAGAGAAATTAATGAGAATTTGTGAAATATTTTGAGGCCTCATATTTTTTAGAGCAGGACTTTAATTACCTTGGCATTGAGCTGATCCAGGGCTAAACATGTCTTATTGGAAAAGACAATAGTATATTTTATCTCATTCTTATGACGCAAGAGTAGATCTCACCCTAATTATCAATGGAGGACAAATCTAAACTATTTCACATAATTCATAACTAAATTTGGACATCTTTGTTGACCATATCAGATATGGTTTTATTGTCAAATATGATTTTATATATTCTCTGATTATGCAGAATCACATCCTTAATATTGTGGAAGATATGGCTCGATATTGTACATGATATACGCCTAGAATCATGTTTGTAATTATGTAAATATTTGTGTATAAATAGTCTATAGTTCATGAATTGTAAATCACAAATATATAGTACACTTTTCAATCTCTTATGATTCTTGATTTATCAATAGTTTTCATGGTAGCAAGAGCCTAATATTTTTTCCTGAAATTGTTCTACTTCTTATACTTTGTTGCTGTTCGATTTTTGTCATCAAGTTATATTTTCTGTTTTCCCAATGGAGTCACATTCTCATGATATTTTGTCTACCAAATTCGATGGAAAAAACTATCCTATGTGGGAATTTCATTTTCGAATCTTTGTTCAAGGGAAAAGCTTGTTTGGAATGTTGGAGGGATAAAAAACTGAGCTAAACGAAGATAAGGAAAAACAAGTTTGGCATGCTAACAATGCTCGTGTCATTTCATAGATCCTCAATTCTGTACACGCAGATGTTGCACTTAGTCTGTGTCCGTTCAATCTGGCATCAGAGATGTGGAAGCATCTCAAAAAGGTATAGGCTCAATGTAACCATGCTCGTGATTTTGAATTAGAACATACTCTTTCAGAATACAAGTACGAAGACAAAGACATTCGGAGTTACTATTCGGGACTTATGGTGATCTGGTCAGAACAAGACTAAAGTTTTGGAGGAAGCCTTTCTTCCACAGGTCTCAAAGAAGGTATGCCGGAGAAGAAGAATACTCGGTCATTCAATTTCTCATGAAATTGAGGCCTGACTTTGAACCCATTAGAGCAAACATTCTTAATAGAGAAACTCTACCGTACATTGATGTGTTTTCAGAGAACTCATTCGTGAGGAGATGCGCATCAATACTCAAGCAACCATGGATTCGTCCTACACAGTTGACACGGCTATGCATACATCAAAAGGTAAATTCTACATTCAGAATTCATCTCAAAAGTATGGACCACAATTCTTTGAGTGCAAAGAGTATGGTCATATTGTGTCACATTGCAAGAAGAGAAATATTTGAAATTATTGCAAGAAGCCTGGCCATATAATTCTGGAGTGCAATCGACGCCCAAACACTCATCAAACAAAGCACAAAGATTATCAAGCAGCCGAAGCTTCTATGAGTCAAGAATAGATCATACCACCATCTGCCTTGGATCCAAAAGCACTTCAAAAGATGATATAAGATTCAGTTGCTGCTGCTCTCCCAGGGGCTATTTCCAATGCTCTCACTGTTTCCTATCTTGGTAAGAAATTAAATAAGAATTCAAAAGTTTGGCATATAGATTCAGCCGTTTCTAACCATATGACAGGAGATATTCATAATTTAAACTCTTTATCAACTCCATCAGAAAATCATCTCGTTGTCAGAGCCAATGGTGGTACATTACCTGCCTCCGGCATTGGAAATGCGTCTTGCTTCACTAATGTCCTTTATGTCCCTAAACTTACTGCTAATCTTATTTCAGTTCAATAATTGGTGGAACAAAATTGTCTTGTTCTTTTCTCACGTTTTGGTTGTGTTGGTCAGAATTTGGAGACAGGGAAGGTGATTGCTAAGGGTCATAAAGTTGGGAGACTCTTCCAGTTGTACATGTCAACACCTCACCATGCATATTTTTTGTCTGCCTCTAAAGAGGACATCACCAACTCAAATAAATTGTGGTACTTGTGGCATCATCGTCTTGGGCATCCACATGTTCAAAAACTTTCCTCCATGTTACAACATTGTCTTGATTTTAATAAGAAATCACGAGGTTTTTCACCAAAATTACCTTGTGAAAATTGTGCTAATTCTAAACGTCATAAATTGCCTTTTCCTTGTAGTACTACTTTATACAATTCTACTTTTGATTTAGTTCATAGTGATGTATGGGGTCCTGCACCTATTTCATCTAGATTGGGGTATCGATATTTTATTTTGTTCGTTGACCACGTCTCATGATGTACTTGGGTGTTCTTTTTCAGAAACAAAAGTGACCCTCTTAAACTCATAAAACAATTTGTCACCTATGTCGAGACTCAGTTCAACAAGCGAATCAAAAAAAATTTGATCTCACTGGGGTAGGGAATACATGAAATCTGAACTCATAGATTTTTTCAAAGATAGAGGCATTATTTTGCAGCACTCTTGTCCATACACAACTGAGCAAAATGGGATTGTAGAAAGAAAAAATAGGCATGTTCTGGAAAACATTAGCTCTTCTCGATACATCAAATGTTCCTAAAATATTTTGGGTTGAAGCCATTCAAACTTCTGTCTATTTAATAAATAGGCACACCAACACCAACAACAAAGATGATAGTCCATATTCCGTTCTTTTTGGTAAACTCCCTGATTATTCCCATCTAGAAGTTTTTGGTTGTATGTGTTTTGTCCATTTACCTAGACATGAACGTCATAAATTATCTTCCAAAGCCATGAGGTGTGTTTTTCTAGGTTATAATGATGTCCAAAAGGGCTTTCTTTGTTATGATTCTTCTAGACGACAATTAAGGGTTTCTAGACATGTGATTTTCTTTGAGCATATGTTTGCTTACCCTACAACCTCATCAACAACATCCGACTCTTTTTTTTTTTGTTACAAGTTTGAGAATCAACATGTGCAAAGTCCTGTAGCTCCCAATGAGGACCCTAATGGCATTACTGATGATCCTGTTCAATATGATACATTCACAATGGATGATTCAGGTAACAGTACTACTTTACCTGGTTCGTCCCACACCTCTTTCACTCACTCATCTGACAGCAATAATAATTCTAATGGTGAACTTGTACCAAATGAGCGAATAAATCCTCCAAATCATGCTTCCCGTCACTCTGAACGTAAAACACCTACCCCGAATCGATATGGATACTCTCCAGGTAGATACGACTAATCTTATGCCTTACTTGCTACTTTGAATTCTATTTTTGTTCCAGCTACTTACCAACGAGCATCGACTCATGACCGCCGGAAAAAGGCAATGGAATAGGAACTTTCAGCTTTAGAAGAGAATCATATGGGATTTGGTGTATAAATTAGCTGAAGCTTCTATTATTGGGAGTAAATGGATTTATTCGGTGAAGATGAAGTTTGATGGTACATTGGAGAGGTATAAAGCTCATCTAGTAGCTCAAATATATACACAAGAATATGGGTTGGACTATGAGGAGACTTTCTCCCCTGTTGCAAAGATGACAACAATTTGTGTGCTGCTCACTATTGCATCTGTCAAACGGTGGCAACTTCATCAAATGGATGTGAAAAATTCATTCTTGCATGGTGAATTATGTGAAGTTATATACATGAAGCCTCCTCCAGTGTACAACCAAGCCTAACCTGACATGGTATGTCGTCTTCGAAAGGCTCTTTACGGTCTCAAACAAGCACCACGTGCATGGTTTAGAAGTTTCGATCTACCATCATTAATGCTGGTGTTTCTCAGTCAGTTTCTGATTACTCATTATTTATCTGACACTACAATACTGGTATGACAATTTTGTTACTTTATGTGGATGATATGACTATAATCGGGAATGACGAGAATGAGATTAAACAGGTCAAGAATCTTCTTAATGCAACCTTCAAAATAAAGGACCTTGGTAGGTTATCATATTTTTTAGGTTTGGAGGTTGAATATTTGTAGGATGGTATCATGCTAAGCCAAAGGAAGTATGTGAAAGATCTTGTTACACAAGCATGTCTCAGTGATCAGAAGGTAGCACACACACCCATGGAGATCAATGTTAAGTACAAAAATGATGATGGAGATCCTCTTGCAGAACCAACACTATACCGGAGGCTCAATGGTTGTCTTATTTATTTGACAATGACAAGACTGGACATCTCTTATCTGGTTCAAGTCTTGAGCCAATTTGTTGCAAATCCATGCCAACATCACTTTTCTGCCCTCCTCAGGATCATTCATTATGTTCGGAGTACAATTAATTGAGGTCTATTCTTTCATTCAGCATTGTCTCTAAACCTCGAAGGATATGCAGATGCAGATTGGGCAGGATGCCCAAACTCTCAAAAGTCTACAACAGGATGGTGTATGTTAATTGGATCATCACTTGTCTCATGGAAGTGCAAGAAACAGTCAAAAATCTCAAAATCGTCAACGGAGGCAGAATATATATCCATGTCACCTGCTTGCTCTGAAATAGTGTGGATACATCGACTGTTGGCAGAACTTTATATCCCCGTTGATTACACCACTACGTTACATGCGCAATACCAATGCAACACGAGATGGCAACAAATCCAGCTCCACCACGAAAATACAAAGCACGTATGTGGAGTGAGTCATTATATTCGTGAACTTGTTGTTGATCAAGTCATTAGTCTTCAACATATCACTTCTCATGATCAATTGGCAGATTTGTTTACAAAAGCAATGACAAGGAGCCGACACCAATTCCTATTATCCAAATTAATGCTTCTTGATAAGTAGCATAAATTTGACGGGGGGATGTTGACCATATCAGATATGGTTTTATTGTCAAATATGATTTTATATATTTTCTGATTATGCAGAATCACATTCTTAATATTGTGGAAGATATGGTTCGATATTGTGCATGATATACGCCTAGAATCATGTTTGTAATTATGTAGATATTTGTGTATAAATAGTCTATAGTTCATGAATTGTAAATCACAAATATATAGAACACTTTCCAATCTATTATGATTCTTGATTTATATATAGTTTTCAATTTTCTCTTGAATAATTACACTCTCAATCCTTACTCGAAACGAGACTTTATGTTCATCCATTTCTTAAATAATTCAAAAGGCACATAAAATATCAACAAGTCGATCAATATATAGTTACATAACTAGCTTATGAAGAAATATGTTTTACTCTGGCCGATTTATAAACCGATAACATGGATAACAAATTTACAGTTTGAAATTTCCAATCATTACAAAAATAATGAATCACGTTGTGCAAGTACTCTTCATATTTACTAGAGATAAAACGATACAACCGATCTCCTTTTCAAAGCTTTCCATGGCCCCCACAAAATCCAGCAGACTATTACACACAATTAGGACCCCGTTATCATGAACTATTACTAAAAATCTATTTTGTTTTAGTTTTTGTTTTGTGTGTGGACAAACGATATCCGGTAAGGCCTATGGCTGGATTATTTTAGATCTACGGGCCGGCCGGCACCGGCCATTTATATGAACATAGGGAATCTATACTCATGTGTTCCTATAAAGGCGGAGCTACAGTTCTACTTATGAATTCGGCAAAGTCTAACAATTTGATTGATCCATGTTTTTTATTTGTATTTAGAAATATTTTTAATATATAGATAATATATTCAAAATCCTACAAGCTACATTTTCTAAAATTGAAAAACTCAAAATTCTAACTACGTCTTTGCACCTTATAATAAATTAGATGAAGACAACAAAGGTCGTTCTCAGTTAAGCACTCACTTGTGATATCCTTCATAATTAAGTACTTATGACAGTAGGCTAGAGTTTCACTTTTAAAAATTTCGATCTTCAGACACTTTATTGGAGTCTTACTTGTGGGGAATTTCGTACTTGATATAATGTAATGGAGTTTCACTAATAAAAGCTTCAAATTCTAGTACATTATCTAGGAATTTTGATATGTTTTAAATAAGGATATTTTTGTCCAGATATTTTTTTCGTATTAAAATGTAGCTATATATTCTAATCAATTTGAGAGGATCGACTAATTTTGTATTAGCGGTATTAAAAAAAAAAAAAGAGTGGCTATTTCCCATATAAGCCGTAAAGCATTAATAGAAAGTAAACTGAAGTTGTTAGAACATTTCTTGTTTGTCATATGTCTCTATCTCTGTATACTTTTCTCCTTATCTCCGTATCCTTTTCTCCTTATCTCCCTTCTCGATTCTTCGAAATTAATCTCAATTATTTATGTTAATTACGTACATATTATGGTAAACGAATCTTGAATAAAGTTCAATATATCTTTCAATCACATCTAATTTAATTAGAGCTGCCCCCACAATGATATGTTAAATTCAATTATATATTATCATCTTGGATGGCATAACTTCTAATTATCTTTTGATGTCCCTCGATATTATATTCAATAGAATGGGGAAGAGCCAACTATTCACAAAGTTATCAACAAGCCTCAATACTTGCTATTTTAGGCCTATAAATATCAAGGAAGGAAAGCATCAATATTTACACAAATTCTTCTTTTTTACATCTTTGAGCCAAATTAAAGTAGCATTAAGATGGCCTCCTTTAAGCAAGCTTTTCTTTTGATTTCTCTCTTTGTTGCAATTTCAGGTTCAAAACATTACCACTCTCTCCTTTTATGTGTAGTAAAAATTATGCATTTAAGAGATACCTGTCACTACAATAAAATGCATACAGTCAAACCTCTCTATGACAGACATCCTAACGAAATCACTATAACATTCAAATTCTTTTTGGGCCGGTTTTCATGTTGTGTTATATTATATGTTCTCTATAGCAATATTTCATTATAGCAGTCAAGCAAACAATCTGAATAAACGACGCCTTTATAGATATGTTTGACTATATATAGTTATGAATTCTTAGCTACGGATATAAAATTTGTGGCTAGCTAATACTTGATAATAGGCACAAAAGTTATAACTCCGTGGCTACTTTGGGGTCGTTGTTAGGGTTTTGCCCTGATTTTCTTACCATATTTGGATTTTACCTTTTTTTAAAAGAAGGGAAAAGAGTTTACCATAATTGATTTTACTTTTTCAAATACAAATCTTCCATATTTGAGTAACCCTTTTCTTGGAGGAAAAGTTTTGGACATCTATAAATTGAAGACCTCCTTCTTACAACTAGAGAACATAATAGCATCCACAATGTAGTCACGAAAGAGTCTTGTTTATAGGGAGATTATTCTCTCCATAATTTTTAATGCTTTCTTTTACGTTAGGTGTTTTACTATGTAGGTCACTTGACCAAACCATATTATAATATTATACTTTTTAGTATATTTTCTTTGTTGTCCGATTTATCGTCATTCAAGGTTTGCAAATTATTAGCTTCCGCATGACGCCCTGATTATTTCGATCCCAACAAGTGGTATCCGAGCCAATGGTTCAGCCAATGATTCGGTGATGTTCAGGACATGTTCAAGGCGGTTTTAAATCAAGAGCAACCAATTTCACGATAATGAAGATTTTATCTACGAGTACTACATGTGGAGATGAATTTCAACCATAATTTCAACATCTCTGCTGCTGCATCTTTAAAAATAAATCAAAATATTTTTAAACCAATTTTTAACCCATAATACTTTTAACCTTACTTTTAACAATGGAAAGCAGCAGTGATGAAGATTAGTGAAGAAGGCGGATCAATTTTTGTCAAGAAAATCCAGGCCAAAATAGGAGATTTGTTAGGGTTTTGCCCTGATTTTCTTACTATATTTGGATTTTATCTTTTCTTGATGGAAGGGCAAAGAATTTACCATAATTGATTTTACTTTTTCCAAAAGAAAAATACAAATCTTCCATATTTGAGTAACCTTTTTCTTGGAGGAAAAGTTTTGGACATCTATAAATTGAAGACGATTAATAGCCAAGCCTACCCTTTTGTGCTTGTCAATCTGTATCCCATTCTTAGGTATAGTTTTCTTTGATCACAGATCGACAGGTGATCCGTCCTTTCTCCCCCTTTCGTCATAAGGCGTGGTCTGACTCTGAGAAACATATGGGTAAATAGATAGAAAAAAAAGAGTATGAACACAAATAAAAAGAGTGGGATAGGGGACATGTCCCAGAGACTATGTTCACTCAGTTTTCTCTTTAGTTTCGACACCTAGGATTTTTTAGTAGAAAGTCTTATGACAAGAAATCGATTTCATGAAATTTGAATAGGTGTTAAGTCAACAACAAACATACGTTTTTACGTTTTCGCGTCAAATCTATGACCTTCTCACAATTAGAGAACACAATAGCATCCACAATGTAGTCACTAAAGAGTCTTGTTTATGGGGAAATTATTCTCTCAGTTTTTAATGCTTTCTTTTAAATTAGGTTTTGTAATATGTAGGTTACTTGACCAAACCATAATATAATATTATGCTTTTTAGTATATTTTCTTTGTTGTCTGATTTATCGTTGTTCAAGGTTTGTAAATTATTAGCTTCCGCATGACGCCCTGATTATTTCGATCCCAAAAGTCGTTTAGTTCGTGGACTAAGTTATCCGGATTATAGTCATGGGATCATAATTCTTGAACTAATTTATTCCAATTCTCAGAGGTGGAATGAAATAACACCAAGTTTGATGGGATGAGGTGTGATATCGTAGGATTAAGTTTGGATCAAATTTATACTTTATTTGGCTAAAGGTACAAATTTATCCTGCGATTAGCTATACCTTCAACCAAACAATTATAAATTTACTCCTAAACTTAATCCTAAAATATCCCACAGTTCTATAAAATTTCTTAGCCCCAAAGTTGCCAAGTGTCGTGGCAGTAGTTATCAAAACAGCTACAAACTTATTGCAATAGAACTCCATAGCATAATGATAACACTTTTTAAAGTTACTGTAGCAATACTAACCTTTTTGCCACAGTAAAATATTTTTAAAAAAAATTATTATTCTAATGGAGTACTTTTATGTTTACAATGTGCAGTTAATCTCTCTCAAGTGATGGCATTACGAGAGTTACCAGTTGATGTTGCAGAGTGAAAGAAAAATTACTTCCACTTGGTGACATTATAACTTGCTTTAAATATTGCAACGTCGAAAGTGATTGCAGTGAAGGTTGGCTCTGTTCAAACTGTGTTCCATCTACGATTGAAGGGTTGAGATCTCAATGTGACAAACGCACTGTTACTGGTGAAGGTTATTTTGGAATTCTCCTTCGAGCTAAGCGAAACAAAATATAGATCATTTGTTGAATGAAATGAACTATTTAAATGCTTGATATAATATATATCAAGCATTTTAAATAATGCTGCGTTACCTACTAGTTGTCCAAGTTTGTATAAGAAAAATAAATAAGTAATTTCCTTTTGGGAACTACTATACTAGGTTACAACTTAAATGTTTGCATGCAGTGTATCTTGATGTTGTCATCCTTTATGTAATTCATTGTGAAATATATTTTCTCTATTAAAGTGGTGTGAAACTAAAATGCGAGATATTTTACTGTATGGCGGAGCTAGGAATTATGTCAAGGGTGATCGAATTCATATAATCTATGTATTAAGGGTGTTCAATATGTAACATATGTCTGTAATATGTAATAATTGACATGTCTACACGGTATAATTTTTCGGCGAAGGGTGTTCGGTTGAACACCCTTGCCGGGCTGTGGCTCCGCCACTAATGTCACGCCCCCCAAACTGGAGTGAGACTTAAAGTAAATGACACTCAACCTGTATTACTTGTGGAGTAGACCCTGTTTTTACTGGCTGAAAATCACTGCCGAGTTACCATATCAATAAAGGCCTAACTAAGTTTTTGAGTAATATATTCAGCTAATTGGTATAAAAAGTCTAATGTAATAACATCGTGAAATTAAATCCACCAACAAATCTTGCTGCAAAATGTAGATTGCTCTGAATGTTGCTTCAATGAATGAACTATTAAATGCTTTATATATCTTCGTGTTTATTCAAGCATTTTAAATAATGTTGTTTTTCTTAGTACTCGTCCAAATTTGTGTAAGAAAATAAATAACCAAGTTTTTTGCAGTGTTTCTTGAGGTTGTGATCATCCTTTATGTAATTTATTGTGAAATATATTTTCTCTATTTGCTAGCTCTATTAGAGTTGGAGGGAACAGATCGCAGCATTTGGCTAATGTTTTAACTCAACTCAATATTTTCGATACAAAGGATATTGTTGAAAAGATAACTAAGTAAACAAACGTGTGCTTTCTTGAGCAACTTAAACTTTTAGACTATTCAGTCACACTTTTTAACTTGGTAACAAATAGATAGAGGTTACGTTCGAATCTCGCCGACCCAATATCAAAAGAAAGAACAATAATTTTAAAGATATTACAATCATTTTAATAGAAAAAGTTATTATCAACTCTAAAATTACTAACAACTTGTTATCAGTTTCAACAATTCTATGCAAACACAATTGTTTATTCAAAAAACTTCAGCTTGAATACCCAAAAGTACTTTTTAGCTACTTTTAATCAGTTAGCCCAAACAAACTCTATATATAACCTACAACAAGCTCGCCATGCATGCAGGAAAAATAGAGTGAGCTAAAGCTCATGAGTAAGGCTTATGACTTATGATGAGTGAGGCTTATGACTTATGAGTGTGTGAGAATGCAACTTCAAATATAATGTTATATACTTATTTCTCCTCAGTTTCAATACGTGTCTTAGTTTGACTGGGCACGGAGTTTAAGAAAATAAAAAAATCTTTTGAATTTTGTGGTTTTAAACAAAAGTTGTAAGGTAGTTTGTACGACGGAGGACAATTCCAAAGAAAGATTTTATCGGAAAAAAAAGTCACATCATTTTCAAT
The DNA here is from genome assembly GCF_029784015.1 of Lycium ferocissimum. Classification (NCBI taxonomy): domain Eukaryota; kingdom Viridiplantae; phylum Streptophyta; class Magnoliopsida; order Solanales; family Solanaceae; genus Lycium; species Lycium ferocissimum. The sequence continues at coordinate 28,696,892 of NC_081352.1, read as the reverse complement.
GTTATGGGGTGTAATTTCCTGATAACTTTCTATTTTTGTACTTTCTGAAAATAATAAGAAGTTGGGCCTTTTTGAAAATGGGCTAATATTATCGGCCCAAATTCCAGATAACTTTCTATTTTTGTACTTTCTGAAAATAATAAGAAGTTGGCCTTTTTGAAAATGGGCTAATATTGTCGAAAGCCCAAGTTCTTCCATACTTTACTCCATAAGACACTATACTCGTGCTTTCTTGGGTCCAAATAGTCTCAGGTCTATCAATTTAACCAATTCCTCTTTCAATTTATAGCTATTGAAGGCAATTTAGCAACTGAATTCAAGTTTTCTCTATGTTGATACTATATTTAGCTCCTTGGAATTTGCTGGGTTTGAGTCTTTTTTTATTTTTTTATTATGGCATTGATGGTTCTATTTTGACAATCTTCTATGTAAATTCAAGTAACATAGTACATTCACACGATCTCTTATATGTAATTAAAAATTTCATTGAAAAATATATAATGCAATGTTATTCTGCACCAGTTATTTTAAAATTTTGGGCAACCTCTTTAGTGATTATATGTTCTGTTTTTTCAATCACTCCGCTATTTATTTTTTCTTTATTTAAATGAGGAAATAACTTCTTTTTTCAGAAATTCATAGAGCCGATAGATCTGAATTCATGTAAGGTAGGTTCGTTAAAAAGGTAACCCCTCCAATCCCTGTTAGAAAGTTCTTAATCATTTTCTCCACTAACTATTTCTTTATATCCATTTGCTAACATGTAATTGGATAAGGATTAAAATTTAAAAGGAATTGTCATCGTGTGTAACATCCTCATTTAATTAAAGCATAATCTAGTGACTTGCTTTCTAGATTTTTCTATTGTGACCTTCATTTCTTGATCTAATTTCTTCTCAACAACTTCAAGTTATAAAAGATTTGGTCATTAAATTATTTCAACAGGACCCCGGTGACTTGAGTAAATTTTTAAGAGAGTAAATGATTTACAACAACATTTCAAGAGAAATAATAGTTCTCGCTCACAAATCTTCAATTCTACAATCTCTTTTTTTTAAGTAAAGATCATGTCCAAACATAGTCAGTACCTCTAAACACTCTTTTTTTAACTTCAACTTCAAGCACTCTTTTTCCCCAATTCAACCAAATATTATCCAATCATCGTCTATACCGAAATTCGTCAATTATAGCATAAATATGCAAAATCTGAAACACATTTCAACTAGCACAACTCTCAATATTATTTCCCTTCATACTTTAAACAAGAGGCTTGAATCCCATGTATTTCCCACTTTTGCGATATTTCAAGAACCCATATGAGTAGTATTTCAAGAGAAATAGTATTTTTTACTCACAAATCTCCAATTTCTACAAACTCTTTTACCAAGTGAAGATCATGTCCAAACATAGTCAATACTCCAAATATACTCCAAATACTTTTTTCCGACTTCAACTTCTAATACATTTTTTTCATTTAATTCAGCCAGATATTGTCCAAACGCCTACTGATATTCATTGATTAATTAGAGCACAAATATGGAAATCCTGGAGCGCACACGCTTCAACTAGCACAACTCTAACACTTACGAATCTTCAATTTCTACAAACTCTTTTTCCGAGTGAAAATCATGTTCAAACACACTTACTTCCAAATACACTTTTTCAATTCAACCCAAAATATTCTCCAAATGTCGTCTACTGATATTCGTTAATTGGACCACCAATATGCAAAATCTGGGGAACACTTCAAACGAGTACAACTCTCAATATTTTCCTTCTTATTTTCAACAAGGTGGCTTGAACCCCATGTACTTGCCACTAGTGTAATCCCTCCAAACATCTACAGCTCCAAAACTTGTAATAAGAACAGTACTTAAAGCCATGACAATACCAACAGAGAAAACAATAAGTGATGCTCTCCCATGATGTTCTATGGCTCTTTGTACCACCACCAATCCAATAAGTGAGGCAATTAAACAAACAAGTGCAAAGATGAGGGCAGTATTGACATGTTCCATGCCTAGAAATAAGTATTGTACTGCTGACATAGTAGAGGAGAAAAATACCATGAATGAACAAGTTGCTGCTGTTATCTGTTAGGAAAGAAAAAGTCATTAGTCCTACTAAGAGAAAAAAAAAAATTAACCTAAATAGATGCTAAACCCAATTACTTAAACTAAAAATAGACGGATGACTTTTAATATATGTAATATGATCCATGTATAATATGTGTATAACCCTGTATAACTAATATATACTATATATATACCGGCTAAGAAAAGTAAATAGTGGATTCGTCCGACAATTTGTGTAAAGATCCAAGAAAAATACTTGTTGAGCTTAAGTATATGTCAGGTATGACTGAAGTCATTCTTCTGAAAAATACTTTTCGGTGTTTGATTGGTTGAATAGAAAATATCTTTTGACAAATTAAGATATTTATTAAAAATTGATAAGAATTTTAGCAAATCAGAGAGCGTTTTGATGGAACTCTTGAGTACCAAAAGTAAATAATAGTGTGTCCAAGTATTAGTTAAAAGTTGAAATAAGTAAATAATAGTGTCCAAGTATAACTTGAAGTTAGCAAGTTAGGATAGTTGTAAGGAATATGACTCCTCTGATAAGTGAGAGAAATCATGAGTTAATTTCATAGATGATCACTCAACTTTCACTTTATTGTATTAAAGTCACTAATTATTTTTTGTAATAAAAAAAATTACTCAACTTTAACTAAGTGTAACATATGTCAATAAACTGTTTTTTGTAGCCAAAAGGTCATTCAACTTTGCGTAAGAATTACAAAAAGTCATTAGGAGGAAATCACTTAACAAAGTTGAATGATGTTTTGGTTAGAAAGAAATTGTTTAGTGACCTTATATGATACTCAGGCAAAGTTTAGTATTTTTTTTTAGTTACGAAAAATAGTTTTGTGACTTCCGGTCATACTTAAGCAAAATTGAGTGATAATTTTGTACAAAAAAATATTTAAGTAACTTTGATGCAATAAAATATAAATTAAGTGGTCATCCATGAAATGGTAAGGATACCCCCGAAAATAACTTACTCGTGAAAAATATTTTTCTAAAAACTAGCTTTTGTCTGACCAAACACACCTTAATGTGAAATCAGAGGAAGTTCTAAAATGGAAAAATAACAAAATAGAAGAGTAATGGAGAATTACTTCAGGTGTTATTCCAACTTGAATTAGAAGAGGACTAATAAGCATTCCACCACCAATTCCAAATACACCACCCAAAATTCCTGCTAGCAACGCCATTAAGGGGAATATGAACATTCCTGAAGGTCCATTCTTAGTTTCACAGGCTACGTCCTTCATAAATAAGGCAATTTAAAATGTTAATCAATAAAAATTGTACTTAGAAGTTAATTAACTACACAAACACGAGTTGTGGTGGGATGATTGGGGTCCCTCCACCCTTAACCAGAGGTCTCGGAGTCGAGCCCCTAGGAATGGAAAAAATCTGTTGGGAGCGCAAGCGTGTAAAATGGGCCCTGCGGTCTTGCTACCCGGACCCGAAATTGTGGTTCAATACGGATACCGGTCACCGGGTGAGAACAAAAAGAATAAGAAGTTAATTAACTTCATATATAATAGGTAGAAAATTAGAATATTATCTTCTTGTTAATACCTTCCTGTTGGAAGGCAAATTCTGCTTATTTTCTCTCTTGTATAAGATCCATGATGTGAAAATTATCGCCAGAGGAAATTGAACTGATGAAATGATCCAGTATATCAAACCACATGCCTCCATTTGAATCATGCCCTGCACAAGATTTAATAGTTCCAATTAACAATGTAAAAACAAGTTCCGTTGCATCCTAAATATTCATAGGATTTGGATTATTACCTAATATTCATGGATACTGTAATAAAGTTTTCATATTATTAGATTAATCTGTCTATTTCTCATGTTACTAATTCTACTTCTATGACTAATTCTAATAACCTTTTAAATTACCTGGCCGTGTAATACACTGAGTGTATAGAATTTACGCCCTCTGCCCAATTTATGCGGAGAGATACGGATGACGATAATCAAAGCACCTTTTCTCGGTGTGAATTCGGGCATAAATTTTTCAAATTTCTTAAAATAAAATTTATCGTACTTTTAAAATACGTAAAATGTACTAGTATAATTCAACATGGTTAATAATTTAAAATATAAAAAAAGTTTGAGAAAATTATTAAGAATATGCAAAAGATTCAAGTAAAAACATATCTACATCAAATGTTTACATTAAACCAATAAATACATGACATGTGTTTGTACATAAATTTTTCATGTTTGACAATGATCAATCACAATCAATATGTATTCTCACTTTATTAAATTACATAACTATGCTAAATTATTATTCTCTTCGTTTCAAAATGTTTGTCTGATTATTGATTCGGTACGGAGTTTAAAAAAATAAATAATACTTTTAAATCTTGTGGTTATTTACTAAAGATATGTAAAATATAATAAATTCTCTTTAATTTTGTGGTCTTAAACATACCAGAAATAATTTTTTTTTTTGTAAGTGAACTAAAAAGTAAAGTAAAATAAACATTTTGAAATGGAGGGAGTACAGCTTAATTTCAACACCTTAATGCTAATGAGTTTTTACCTTGGTTTACGTCTCATTCAATCTCACTCACAAGAGTCAAATCAACTTTAAAAAAATGAAAAATATTAAAAGTGAAAAGCAAGTAATAAAGACAAGAAAAAGGAGACATACTTGTCCATATCGATTTCCACGAAGAAGATATAGGAAAAAGAAAGAAAACCAAATCATAATCAATACTCCCATCTTCATCCATGGTATACTCCTTATGCCCTTTTCTTCTTTTTTCAACAAAGGCCCCTCAATTCCTTCAAAATTCACAATTTCACCCAAACTTTTTCTCATCACTTCTTCAGATTCAGTTTTCCAATAATAAATTCCTGATTTAAATGTCTTGAAAGTGCACCAAGCAAGAAATATTGCAAAAAGAATAGTGATGAGCCATTCTGGGAAAACAAGATTGCAAATTACTCCAATACTGACTCCTAACAGAATACTTGGCTGTGAGAGTAAAGCTATGTCAAAATCAACCAATATTTTTCCACCATGTTTGGGACTTGGTAAGAACATGCCGCAAACAACGTTGGCTATCGAGCCTCCCGTCACCTGTTGAGACATAATATAATTAAATAAATTAAAAAAATAATCTATTTCTAATAACTTAAATATTGGATGAAATGTCACAAATTTCAATATGATTTTGAAATATGCAAGAAATTCTGGGTTCAAATCTTGCCGCTATAAAAGAAGAACATTTCGACGTGTTTGCCATTTGTAAAGGTAGCAGCCCACAAGTGAAGGGACATGTTGAGTGATAGTATAATTAAGTAATTAAAATTGTGCTCTTTAAAGCGGATTAAACTTTTAAATGAAATGACCAGACAGTTCAATATGGTATCAGATAATGCAAGAATTAATAAGTTTAATAGCTTGTTTGGCCAACTTCCAAGATTTACTTATTTTAAAAAATGGTTTTTGATCGATTTTTTTTTTCTTTAAGTACTTTTGAAGAGTAGTAGTTTGTATTTAAATAATCAATTTGAAAGACACTTTCGCAAGTATTAGAGTGACAATTTGTAGTTGACCAAAGCCAAAAAGTGCTTCGGGGGAAAATTTACATTTTCAGTTTCTGCTGCTAAAAAACACTTTTTTTTTTCTAAAAACTTGATCATACATTTTAACTTTTCTAAAATAATTATTACTATAAGCACTTTTGGCTCAGAAACTAGGCCAAACGGGCAATATATCTCTTTGCTACCTAGAAAAAGAATAGAAATATTTGGATGAGTTTGGCATATGAAAAGGAATCAAACGACACGTGAGGGGGTGTTAAAACTTAAATAATTAAGTAAATAAAAGTACTCTCAATAAACAGATCAAAATTTGAAATTAAATAATTATGCAATTCAACATTACCATGAAAGCAGAGAAACTTGAGGCTGTTTTAAGGTCAACACCAGCAACAATGGTTAAAATAGGTACATATAGTCCACCACCTCCAATTCCACCAGCACTAGAAATAGAGGCTGCAATAAAACAAAAAATTCCTGCTAACACAGTGGGTGTTCCAAGTTTCAGATTATTATCGGCATCTGTTAATTGTTTTTGTTGCTGAACTCTCCATTCATATATTGAATTCAAGAATTGATGAAAATTAAGGTTTTTTGAGGTGGGGTTTGTTTGTTTTGCAAAGGAAAATCTAAAGGTTGTTAGAATGACAAGGAAGAACAAACATAGTAGGTAGCTGTTGTGGCAATTCATTTTCTTGAAACTATAGAATACAGTATGATTTTGGAGAGGATGCATATATATATATATATATATATATATATATATAAAAGATGATAAGTGGAAGAGGAGGAAGAAAAGTGTTTTTTAAATATGGGACTTTATGAACAGTATTAAAAAAAGCAAATCGGTTTTTAAACTGACTCCATCGAAACCGGATACATTACAAATAATAACCGCCCAAGATAGTAGGTTTGAAATTTGAAAATAAGTAAATTCTTTAGGTCGGGTTTAAATAAAAAGCGGGTTTAAAAAATAATTTTGAGTTATTTTGGGGATAATTCCCGATAAGAATGTTGAGAGGATGAGAATTCTATTTTTAAGCAAGTAAAATTTCTTCATAGGGATTTATGAGCTATTTAAAAAAAAAAAAATGGATTAGCGACAAATTATGAAATTTTTGTGTTAGCTATGATTGTAAACGATTTAACTGCAGATTAATGATTAAGTTCGTAACTAATGATTTTTTTGGTGCGGCAAAAGTACAATACAGAGAGGAGAAAGTACATTGGATTACTTTTTAACTCAAGTTATCCATAAGTTTGAGACTAAGTCTATTTTTGTCTTTATTGTATTACCATGAGTAGATATGTTTTCTTAAGTTTGCAAGTTAATTTTGAGCATTTTTTGTCCAATTGACGGCACTCTCAAATGGATCACTTAAGAGTAACGAAAATTTAATATATTCATTTTTTTCCAAATTGCGATTTCGGTCTTGACAAACATTCTGCTTATAATAGTGGTTCTCATGTCTGAACCTTTTTATTTTTTTATGACTAGTGGTATAATTGGAGGGAAAAAAAAAATGCTAGTGGGAAAGAAGATTTTATTAGGATCTTATTTTACTATAGTCACGTGAAAAGTCCATGGCCTCTTTTTGGACCCGCAGAAAAGCTTAATTTTTACAAACTTAGAATATCATATATGCTTAATATAATACAATAGGGACGAAAACAGAGTTACCTTCAAATTTAAGGTATCAATGAGTTAAAATACACTAGAATATATTACTCCTTTCAATTTAATTTAAGTATCTTACTTTCTTTTTTAATTGCGCCTTACTTTTGTATAAGGATCAGAGGTCATTATGATGAATACAAAGCATAAAGAATTCTCCCATTATATAAAAGTAAGTTTTTTCTTCTCCTAGTCTAATGAGGTAACCCTATTATGATACTATAACCATAATTACAATTGTGTTTCTTCTATACTCAATAACTCTCCAGTTCCCAAATTTTACATGGCATGTTTAAGACAAAAAAATTCAAAAATAATTTTCGTACATTACACATCTTCAGTTTAAAACATAAAATTGAAAAACTTATCAACATGGGTTGTAGTGAACTGGTTGGGATCTCTCCATTTTTAATCAGACGTCTCGGGTTTGAGCTCATAAGAATGGAAAAAATCTTGTTGGGAACGTTACCCCAAAAAGTGGACCCTGCAATGTTAAATCCGAATTTAATTGGGCCCTAAAAAAAAGACGGAATATTTAATCTCTGTTGTTATCGTCTATCTTTCAACCACTATGCAGGTCAACATCCACGCATGGTTGCTTCTTGAAGTGAATATACGTTTCAACCATCGTCAATGTCAGGAAATTACTTAAATGCAGAAGGTGTCAAAGACTGACTTGAACTGGGGAAATTAAAAAAATATTTAAATAAATAAATAAATAAAATAAAAAACTGGGCAAATTAATAATGCTAATACTATATGTAACATTATCGATCAGATAATCTTGATGTCAATAGCAAGCCTTGAAAAAACAAATATAAAAGCTTAATAATTGAAGAGAACTTGGTGAGAGATTGAACAAATTCTATTTGCTTAAATGAGTTTCATATTTAAAATCGTGATATATATTCGTACAATCGAAAGGACGAGTTAAAGACATTGGACCAACATTGCTTCAATTTTCTCATAGCTGCCAAATTTTTTGTGTTAGTTGATGTATTACTATTAAGGGCAATAAAATTAGCTCATGAAAATATGATCCCTCTACTTTGATTCATTCAATTCGAATCATTTAAATATTGGGCTGATACGTATTTCAAATTAACCCATGAGAAACCTTATCAAAATATTTTCAAAAAGATAATTTTCTTGTTTGATATGTTATATAGCCTTAATAAAGAAGAAAAAAGTTTTATTAAGTACTTAAAAAATAATAAAAGAACAAAAAAATAATTAATAGCTCATTTTAATTCAATGACCCCCATCATTTATTAACGCAGTGTATCGTATTTTAACCCGCCCAAATTCAACATGCCCATCTTACATCCCTAATTATCATCATTTTTCTTCTTGTAAGGTTTACTTTTGGTCGTCCATCTCTCTTAAAAAATAGTAATATTACTATGATCATTTAACCTTAAACTGCAGCTAAGATTTAATTTGTTTCACCCATATAATGGGTTCATTAATTCACTCTCTTCTCGTTCCTTGATCTCTTCTTCCTCCATCATTTAATAATTATAGGATAGGATATGCTATACACGACACGTAAAATGACAAGTTGATCAAATTGCTAGATAAATATTACATTTTTGAAATAAACAAAATGAACAACCCCATTTTCTCAGAATGTCCTTTTCCCACCGTCCACACGCTCACACGCATAACAACCCCCCCCCCCCCCCCCCCCAGCACCCACCACCCCAACCAAAAAAAAAAAAAAAAGAAGGTATAATATACAAATAAATCACTTACAAAAATTATAATTGAGCTATTTTTCTGTTACACACATTATTTTTATCACCATTTTATGGAAATTCTTGTTGCCATCACATGATGAAGGACATCGGATATATTGAATAATTAACTGGATTAGCAGCCCATATTAGCTATAAACTCAAAATAAACTTGCTTTATTTTTTCAACTCATTTTAAACAACTAATCTCCATAAACATGCCTCGCATGTTATTCCCTGTCAATCATAACAAATGCTAGGTAATGTTATTTGAAATTATATGGAGTATTATTTATTTTATGGGTACATAAATACTATCTGATCTTATCAACATAGTTTTATTACTTCTCATTAAGATATTGTTTTTGGTACATATCCTTTATATTTTTATCTATGTGGAATATATATATATAATTTTTTTTTTTTTAAAAAAGAAGGGCAGTCGGGTGTACAAACATCCGGCTTTAACAAGGTCCAGAGAATATGTTAGGACTAAAGTTATCCAACTTAATTGAAAATAGTAATAATAATTTAGAAGAAAAACGCAACCCGGCATTCAATAGAGAAGGAAGTACTGAAATCCTACTTAGTCGGACGTAATTTGGTGTTTTACATTGATATGCTCGTCTAGCATGTATTTGTGCTCACCCCATAAATAGTTCTTAGATTTCTTTTAACTATGATCTTCTAAAGCATGCAAATAATAAGAATCCTAATGGAAATTAACTTTAATAAAAGAATATGAGTCCAGGTAGGTATCAGAATACAATTATCTCTTTTGAAGAAATACTTTAATTATTGAAGAGTTGTGATTTGGATTTCAATTGAATTTGAAGTCCTAGTATATTACAAAAAAGATTAATATTACAATATTATCCTATATGAAATTATCTTTTAGATAAAATTTCAACTTAAAAGCGATATAAAGTTAGATTCAATATGCTAAGATATTTTGATCAACTAACATTATATTAAATGCTTTTAAAATAAAAGATAGATATAAATTAGAATTCATATTTTCTGTTTTAGCCCGCTAACCATTATATTTGGTCCGGGTTGGTCGTGGGAATAAGACTACAATTTAGGAATTTTCTATTCAGTTACCCAAATTAAGCAAATATCTTTCATTCTCTCTTCGATAATATTTTATACCAACTACCTAATCTCTATTTTGAAGGAATTGCAATAAGTACCATTTTTACTCCAGTGGTTTTGTTTCTATTTCTCTGTAATGACCTGCATTTTTATGATTTTTCATTGAACCTCCACTAAATCGATCTATAGAGCCTTCTAAGTTGGTTTCAATATGTATAATTTTTGTATTAAGGGTTTATAACCGAGCATAATACTAATATACATATTGTTACATTTCATTTGTGTATATGATGTTGAATATTATATCTGTTGATATTTCTTTTTTGGTTTTCCACCCAAAGATCCGGTATCCGCATTGGAGCCTGACTATATCCAAATTCACGCCCCGTAGGGCCCCATTCGGGGGGAACACTCCCTACCAATAATTTTTCCATACATATGCGTTGATATTTTTATTATATTGTCTAGTTTCTTATTTCCACAAAGTATGTATAATTATTGTATATCAAGTACCTAACATGTGTATAATTTATGAAACTGATGTTTTTCGTTTCATATATAATGTGTGTATAAACAATATACAGTAATAATATAATTGTGTATGATTCTTTTCTTTCATGTATAGTGTGTGTGTAAATGTATATAGCTCAGGTATAAATTTTCATTTCATGTATAATGTGTGTATAAATGTATATAACTCATGTATAAAATTTCATGTATAATGTGAACTCATGTATAAATGCTACTGCTGTATATCCAATAAAAATTGCAGATTTATTATTGATTTATATTTTTTTTTTTTAACTGTACACTTGAATAGAACTGGAATAATGATCGATTCATTTGTTAGAGAAACTCGTGGGATCTTTTGTTGGGAAATTGTCAATAAAATCACACTTCTGTGATTTGAGCAAACGGCAGGCATGGTAATTCCTTTCTATTCTTGTTTGCAAGCCCTTGCTAGCTACCAAAAAAAAAAAAAAAAAACCTTGCTAACAAAATTTATGGCTACACGCAGTCTAGGGCTAAAACAAGTAAATTGTATCATTGGGCCAGCTGATAATTTTTTTTTCCCAATATTGAATAAAAAATGAGGTTTTTTGTTTTTTCAAGTTGTGTCACGTAGATAAGGAGGTAGTCGTAGTATTTCTCCTGTAGTTCCTTGTTCGTCGATTTATGTTACCGACTATTGCTTTGTCTTGTTCACTTAACATTTTATTTTATTGTAGTTATTTTTTCTTTTCCTTTTTGACCCGCTTTGATATTGCTTTATCTTTTTTCCGAACTGCTTTGAATTGTTTCTCCTGAGCCGATGTTCTATCGGAAACAATTTCTCTACCTTCCAAGGTAGGAGTTAGTCTCTTATTTGAGTTATGGGTTCATAGTTCAATACTAGTTAACTTGTCCGGGGTTCGTGCTGTTGGATGCATTTTTTTGTAAATTGTCTTGATATAAAGGGATTAAAAAAAAATGTAATTAAAAATAAACATATATATAAAAAATATTATAAGACCAAGGCAAATGTATAAAAATATACTAAAGCAACCATGCATGTGAAGAACATTATATAAATTCTTACTAACCTTTTTTCACTTTTGTTTTTAAATCATCCAAATGCTTTTCCAATTTGTGTGTTGAATCATCCAAATGAAAATAAATTAGAAATTATATCAGAATAATAATCTATGCACTAAACGTCAAATCAAGAAAAACTTTTAAAAATTTGTGCAACTATTTTCTTTTTCTTTCTTTGACAATCCATACCAAAAACCATACATCAGAGTAATAAACCATTTAGTTTGATTTTTAAAGAGATCGAACCTCGGCAGTATAATTTTTGTCTCAAAGGTGCATCAAGAAGAGAAACAAATTTCATCGTAATCCCCCGGAATAAAATTGACCATTTCTTAATATCATCCAAGTGATTAGTGATTTCACTTCGTGCAATTTTTTCTTTAGCACGTTTGAGATACATTTTCAAAGAAGTAGAATAATCACAAATTTCATAATATTATATTTTAGATAAATTTCAAGTGACACTTCTTTCTATAATTGAAAAAATAAGAAGGTTAGACCACTTTGTTACCCTTATAGAATAGGGGTGGGCGTTCGGGCTATCGGATTGAATATGAAATTTTCGGTTTAGATATTCGGTTCGGATTGAAGAAATTACAATCCAAATCCAATCCAATAAGTTCGGATTGAATTGGATATTTTAAGTTCGGTTTCAGATTATTCGGTTTGGATATTTTGGATTTCGGATTCGACTCTTGAGACTTAAGGCAAACTTATTAGGAGCAAAATTCATGTGTTAGTTTCACAGAGGTAAATCTAAATCTTAATTGCTCAATAAAAAAGCCTTCTAGTTCAAATTAGGATTAACAAATCCAAGTCATATCCAACATAATAATAAATCCATACCAAATAAAAGCATTCTGGAAAAGTGAAAATGAACAAAATAAAATATAAGTAGTCATTTGGAAAATTAACAAAGAACTCTGTCATGAGTGACACAAACGTGAGACTTTTGAGACTTGAGAAGGAAGAAAACCCTATATTATATTTGATTTAGTAAAAAATTGTATATTGGACTTAATATTTTAATGGGTAGGGCCTTAGGTACTAATCTATTGAACCTTTAGAAACTAGACCTATTAGTACTGGGCACATATGATACAGGTAAGGCTAGATATAAGGTATAAAAATTTTGGATTTTCGGATATCCAAAAATATGTAGTACTAAATCCATATCCAATCCAAAATCCATAAATTTTAAAATAAAATCCGAAGTCCAATCCATAATCCAAATATCCAAACCAAATATTTAAAAAGTTCGGATTTCAATTTGGATTTGGGGTTGGCCCAAATTGTGCCCACCCCTAGAGTTAGATCTGCATACATTCTATCCTTTCCAGATCCCACTTTTTTGAATTATAGGGGTATGTTGTTGTCAAGGGCGGATCTACCTTATGAGGTAGGAGTGCCATGCCATCCGCACACTTTGGCAGACTTCCGAATATGTATGCAAATAACTGTGAAGAACCTATAAATAAATTAAATGACTAAACAAACAGCCTCTGGTGCCATTGCTCTAAGTTCTTAAATTCTCTATGTGCCCGAGTTCGATTCCTTTTCTTTTCCTTTTTTTCTTTATTTATACTCTTCACTGTTGCTAAAAAAAAAAAGAAATTCTCCCTCATCCTCCTCCTTCATCAGCATTTTTTTCCTCCAATTTATTTACAATAACCATTATTTTGTTTCTATAATGAAAGCTTCCTTTATTTGATATATTGAAAATTTGAATATTTTGTTATGCAAACAATTGCAATAAAACTTGATAATTGAGACGGAAAAACTAACTCAAAAATATGAGGTAAATTAATGTAGTCAAATAAAGAATATAATAATATTATGTTACATATTCAACAAATTATCTAATTGGGTGCGCTCGTTCAAGAGTTCATTTGTTTTTGTTTTTGTCATTTTCTTCTAGACTAAAATTTTAAATTTTAAATCAAGTGTGAAAAAATTGAACTTAGCCGAACTTATTTGCGAATAAAAGACTTAACCGAATTAACCCAAATTAATTTAACGACCTATCCTCCTACTCGATCTTTTATGGTTAGTGGTAGGTATTGCCTACATAAAATAGTGGCACCCACAACCTCCAAATCCTGCATCCACGACTGGTTATTGTTGTTGTTCACGTGGATAAGGTCAGTTGTTAAATTAAAGTAACTATATATACTTACATGACAAATTTATACATGTGGAGGTCTACTTATCGTTTCCGAGACTAGATTCATCATTTTTCCATATTTTCTATTTTTGCGATACATAGACATAATTGAATTATTTTATCATAATTGAATTATTTTATCGTTACAAATATTAAGTTTATGATTGTGATGTAAGAACTCAAAGTTGGATGGTCATCTGTGACATTATTCTTTTTCTGAATTGAAGTCATTTTGAAGCATCATGTCCTCCTTCAATTGGTTCACGAATTTATGGAAATTTCAAGAATAATCTATGTCATTTTTATTATCTTGTTGAAGTTATTACTAGGTCACATGAGTCCAATAAGTTGGTATATTTCGATGTCAAAGTTGGGAGAATTAGGCACATACATAGTGCAGAGAATGAAAAGAACGAAAATGAGATAAAGGCGAAAATAACATTGGCCTTTATAAGCCATTCTTGGTTCGCATTTACCTCCATGATTGATCACACTTTGAGCTATGTAGTAAATGACAAAGCCAGGAATCTGAATCTGATCACGAGTGTTCAAATTTTAAAAATAAATATTTAATGAGTGGATGCATCAAATTTTTTAAAGCAAAACTGTATACTCCCTCCGTCCCATTTTATAAGAAGGTGTTTGACTGGACACGGATTTTAAGAAAGAAGGAAGATTTTTGATCTTTGTGGTTTAAAATAAGACATTGAGAAATCTGTGGCTACAAACCATTTCATTAGGGTAAAATTTGATATCTAAAGTTACATTGTTACTAAAATATAGAAATGTGTCATTATTTTTTGGACTGACTAAAAAAAACTGTCATATAAATATTTAGTTTTGATACTTTATAGTTTGTAACCAAAACATTATCCAAGCAGCACTAAATTTGAAATGTATTTATTGAAAATTTTAGTTGAACAAACAAAGTCACTGCAAGGGTGTCTGGTAAAGAGAAGCACAAGGCACCGATAAACAAAAAAAGAGTCGGAAGCTAACAAGGTTCGCTTTTGAACAACCTTCACCACTGAGTTGCAGCAATTCATTCAGTTGTTTCAAGAGTGTTCAATGTTCAGTATTTATCTTAAACTACAATCTACAACAATATATCAATTAATAAAGTGGGACTAATGAAACATCACATAATTGAGATAATATTTTTCTTTGCCATAATAGTCTTCCGTTTGAATTGACATGTCTGAATTAACATGCAAGAATTTAAGGAGAGTTTCCCGTGTAAATGTCGGGAATTGATTTGATTTCTTGTTTTGGTACATTGATAATCCTTCCAAGTGGCTTCTAGCTTTCTTCTTTGCTTTGATGATTATTTTATTATATTTAGAGTTAATGGTAGAAAAACACATCTAAACTATCACCATTTCGCGAACTTCATATCTCAATTATCTTTTATTCTCTTTACCTATTTAAATTATATCCTTTGTTCCTTTTACCTATCTAAACTACAACAACAAGATATCTCGAGCGTAATCCCATGAACGTAGGTCACATGTAGATGTCTGTACATCTTATCCTTACACTTTGGGCATGTAGAGTTTGTTTTTGATGGATTCTCGACTGAAAAAAAGTATAAAAAAAACCGGGTAGAAAGGCACTCAAGCTTGTGAAGGCCTAACTATCACTCCCTTTTTGTGAAAACACATCTCGATGTTGAGTTGGTCAAATATTTTAAAATCAATCGACAATAGGCGCGTAAAGGCCAACGCAGCATCGAGATGTGTTTTAATACAAAAGGTATGATACTTTAGGTAGGTAAATGGAACAATAAATAGTTGAGGTATGAAACTCCCAAAAAGGTAATAGGTTAGATGTGATTTTGTACATTAACTCTTTACGTATATAATGTTCTAACAATACAAACAACCACAAAGTGGCTGTAGTTTAGTGGTGAGAATTCCACGTTGTGGCCGTGGAGACCTGGGCTCGAATCCCAGCAGCCACACTAATATTTTTTGTTTCTTGTATTTTTTTCTCCTAATATATGGTCTTTTCATAATAATCAGAATATTAATTAAACATCTAATTCTGAGACAATATCAGTACGCTTTGAACAACTAACATAGATTTAAGTTTTAGCACCTCAATTATGGCAGGCCATCAAGTTGAAAGAACAAATATCCAGATATCATTCTTTGCCAGCAAATACGAAGATTTAATTTTTATAGGAGTCTAACTAGATCAATGCAGCCAACAATTTTTCATTCAGATTTAACTGAGTCGAATTGATATCTTAAATTTTCATCTTCTTATAAAGTCAGGAAAAAGTACCACAGGTTTAGATACTACTATGAATTTGAAAAATGATTCTGTATGAATAGGGACCAAAATTAAAGTCCATACCACATAACATGGTGCACCTGAAATGATGAAATACACTTTTAAGTTGTAACATAGTTTACCCCGTTATTCCTCGATATAACACATAAAGTTTTATGAACCATCAGGTTAAGCTGACTTGTAAAGGGCAGGTGTTCGTTCATCATTGTATCCATCTATCTTGGCTCCAATTCTGTAATGGATAAATCATTCTTGGACAATAATGGTATCGATTTGCTAGTTGAATACTGATCCGACTCTAGCCCCTTTGGAAACATCTCTGATCGACTACGAGAAAAGAATGCAGGTTCCTGAGGCGCTGGCTTGGTCATAGAGTAACTATTAAGCATGATGACCACAGATGCCATTGTAGGTCTTTTATTAACATCTTCTTGAACACATAACAATCCAATATGTATACATTGTATGACTTCATTTCTTGAGTATGATTCTCCAATTGTTGGATCCATTATGTTCAATGGTGTGCCGTCCCTCCAATGCTTCCAAACCTACAAAATTTATCCATCAATGATTCAAAAAAAGCATCAGCAAGGACTTGTCTTTTAGCAAGAGTTGCAGTTATAATGGGAAGAGGTCCAAGCATACGTCTAATGTTTGCAATTTATCACATATATCCCTCCAATTACCTTTCCAATCATAGGAGTCCTACTGTTATCTTTCATCTCAAATAAGCTCCTCCCAGTAACGGTTTATATTGTGGTAAAATTG
Source organism: Lycium ferocissimum (assembly GCF_029784015.1). Taxonomy (NCBI): domain Eukaryota; kingdom Viridiplantae; phylum Streptophyta; class Magnoliopsida; order Solanales; family Solanaceae; genus Lycium; species Lycium ferocissimum. The sequence goes on along the minus strand of NC_081352.1, from coordinate 28,679,945 downwards.
GCCGGATTTGGGTGATATGGTGGAAGTCACGTAGAGGTATATTTGGACCTTTTCAATTATATTCAAAGGCACGCTTCAAATTATTGCAGAGGGATATATAAACCAAGCTGGTAGTTTAGGGTATATTTGAATATTTTGTTTGTCTACGTGGCTCCACCATAATATATATGGACCGAATGATATATGGAGGATCGAATACTTCAAGGAGCTATTTGAACCTTTGCTCTCTATAACATGATAAAAATAGTAGGCTTAATGCCTATGCAGCCTCCTGAACTTGTCTCTTCTTTCTATTTTGGCATCTCAACTAAGTGTTGATTCTATTGTACCCCTCTTGGCCTCAAGTGTGTATATCAAATACAATCCAACTTACATAGTAACATATATGGTGAGTTTAATTTTCTTTAGCCTTGCGCGTGAATGTCAATCGCATCCTATGTGAAAAAATTCAACCAATCAAAACATCGCATCCATTTTAATTATACACATCAGATAGGAAGAAGTGTGCTACTGTGTTATACACGTGAAGAAGCACCACTTAAACCAATCAAATAATAAAACTGGAAAATAAGAAATCAAAATTGAAAACTAAAACTAAAAACTGAAAAATAAGAAACCAAAACTAGAAAATAAGAAGCCAAAAATATTAAGCAACACCAAATCCTATTATGTAATTCCAGAATCCCAAAAAAGCTTCAAAATCAATCTCAAAAGGCTGGTCTTCAATTCCTGGTTGGCCGAATCGCTTGATTCTTGAAAAAAGGTCGTTATACAGATATTTTAATAATGTATATAATTAAAATGGGTGGGAGTTTTTTATTGGTTGAATTTTTCACGCAGGATGCGATTGACGTTCACACACAAGGCTAAAGAAATGAAACTCACCATATATGTTATGTAAGTTAGATTGTGATTGATTGACACACTTGAGGCCAAGTTCAGGAGTTTAATGGGAACAACAATTAATTGAGGTGCCAAAATGGAAAAAAAGGGCAAATGTAGGGGGTTGCATATGCATTAAGCCAAAATAGTATTTATGAATGTAAACTTACATAGCTAAGAAGGTCTTCAGCACCATCTGATTGGTAAAATGAACTATTCTTCTTTCCACTTATGATCTCCAGAAATAGAACACCAAAGCTGAAAACATCCGATTTAACAGAGTATTGTCCATGCATAGCATACTCCGGTGACATATAACCGCTATAAAACAGCAAACAAGCAGGAAGGTTAGCTAGAGAAGAATAATTTTTAACGAAAATGATATTTAACAACTTTTATATTCTAAGTAGAAGTCGCAAGTGTGACTATATTGAGTGATTCAATGGACAAGTTGTAACAGTTGAGGCCCAACTATTAAGGTATTGTCCGCTTTTACTTGACATTTAAAGTCTAATACTTTTGTCTCCTTGAACTTTCACTAAAAAGTTACCTCAAAAGTTGAATATTGAACATAACCTTTTATAGCTCCTGACATTGCCTTCCCATATCGATTAGGGATTCTCGCCTAAGGCAAGCTTCACAGAGAATCCTTTCAAATTCAATCGTTAGACGCTAATAGTACGTGAGTTATTACACTTACCTAACTTAAGGGCTCAACATTCTTGCTAAGGTTTATCATACAACCATTTTAGGGGAAACGGGGGGTAGGGTGGGGGTTGGGAGGTTTTTTTTTTTTTTTTTTTTTTTTGGGTTTGGGTTTGGGTTGGGGGGGGGGGGGGGGGGTGTTCTCAGGGCTCGGGCTTACCACTTCCAACGGCCTAGGTACAACTACGAAAGTATTGTCCACTCTAGCCAACCTTTGAGATCTCACAATTTTGTCACATTGAGCTTTAACCCAAAAAGGCGTCTCAATAGTTGAATCCTGAACTCATTCTTTTATAGCCCCTAACTTTCCCTTTCCATTTTGATTTTGATGTGGGATTAGCCTAGGACTAGCTTCACAGCAAGCCCCCATTCAAGTTCATCTCAATAGTCCATAGATTGTTAGAAAATTAGAACATAAAATGTGTAAAGGTGACAATGTGGAAAATAAAAGAGAAAAAGAGGGGGGGGGGGGGGGGTGGGGGAGGGAATAGACATCAGCACAATCTATGTAGCTGAGGTCAACCAAGACAAGAAATTAAGATATATCCGCACAGATTCAAAACTTACTAAGTCCCTACAATCCTGCCGGTAATTTCTGCAATTTGATCTCCAAATATCCTTGCCATTCCAAAATCTGATATTTTGGGATTCATTTCTGCATCCAACAGTATGTTGCTTGCTTTGAGATCACGGTGTATAATTCTTAGACGAGAATCCTCGTGAAGGTAAAGTAGTCCACGTGCAATCCCTCCAATAATCTTGTAACGTCTTGACCAATCCAGTAGCTGTTGCTTTTCAGGATCTAAAAAATTATCAAAAATAGAGTTTATAGTCAATTATCTCAACAAGAACAATAAAATGAATAAAGTTTAGCAGATTGAAACCAACCAAATAAGAAATAGTCAAGGCTTTTGTTGGGGACAAATTCATAGACAAGTATCTTTTCGTTTCCTTCTAAGCAGTATCCCAATAGTCTCACTAAATTTCTATGTTGAAGCTTCGCGATCAATACAATCTCGTTCTTAAATTCTTCTGCACCTTGTCCTGAGCTTCCTGATAGCCTCTTCACAGCTATCTCTTGCCCATCAGGAAGTTTACCCTGAGAATTTAACAAGATATCAATGCAAGTTAACAATACATGGGAATATGACTAAAAATGTACTGTCAAACTTCTCTATAACAACCTCGTTTGTCCGGACATTTCCTTGGCTTTTATAACGATTGACTTTTATGCACCTATAACAACATTTGATGTTTATATTTTCTTCGCCTGTTAAAGATACTTGGTATCCAATAGCTTTCCCTTGAAGGCAATATAAGAGCTTAACAATTGAATTTCTATTTCAGAAGTAGCTGTAAGTATTCTTTGTAAGTATTGTTGAAATGTTAAACTTTATACTAGATGGAAAACTTTTGCCAAATGGAATGAAATGTTAAACTTTATACTAGATGGAAAACTTTTGCCAAATGGAATAAAAATATGTGCGCATATCTTTTAACGGAATAAAATCTTTAATTAAAGAAGTCTGTACTCACGTGATGCTCTTTGTCATAAGTGGTGTATTAAAGTTTCAAAATATTTGGTCAAAATCTTTAGGCGTATTATCGGTAATCTTAGAGATTCTATTTCCATAAAGATTGTTGTTACAGAAGGGTAATTTTATAAAAAGCATATTGTTATAAAGATGGATGTTGTTCTTATAGGTAAAAGTTGTTATAGAGAGGTAAAATATAATATGAAAAATCGGTTCCTATAAAAACTTGGCTTTTATAGTGAAATTTTGTTATATAAGGTGGTTGTTATAGAGAGGTGCCACTGTATGACATCTATTTTGTTCTTTTGGCAACTGAGAAAATTCCATGGCCAATGGCGCAAGGTTAAGATCTCAGTGGGTAATGGCCCACCCGTCTATCCTTCTCCACTTAAATACCAGGCTTTTGGTCGTGGCAGGGTTCGAACCTTTGATGTGCACTAACACGCACACCACGTTGTTGCACTCTTACCGCAAGACAAAGCCCTGGAGACAAAAATGTGCAACATATTGCAGTTTCTTAGTTCAAACTTTACCTTGTAGACAACACCAAATCCACCTTCACCAATTCTGTTATCGGTTGAGAAGTTAGTTGTGGCAACTCGAATAGTGTTCAATTGATATTGCAAGGATTCAACAGTTGAAATGTCATCTGCATCTAGACAACAAAGAAAAGTCCGAAAGTTTCAGCAGACGCTACTTGAATACTATTAGTTGCAACAATGACTTATAAGTATTCAACTCGAATATTGTTCAGCCTATGGAACTTTACAGTCTCTACCTGTTATCTCTTCTACACCATTGAATTCTTGCGATGCTCTACATCTTATCCAACAGAAACCAAAAATGAATAGTAGAATTGAAATAGCAATTGGAACAACTATGGCAATGATTACTCCAGATGAAATTCCCCCTTTTCCTGCATCAGTTGAACAATGTGTTGTTCAAAAACATTAAACTTAAAGTGGGAATATATTTTCTAGTTATTTTTACTTTATCCAAATATAGGGATAGTTGATGTAATTTTTTGTTTACAAAATTTAGTTTCATAATTTTGCTGTAATAGACCCCTAGTTGAAGAGTAAATATCTCAAAAGATCACTCAATTTTGAGTAATTATGTGGCAAAGTCACTAAACTTTGTTACATATCAATAAAATCACTCAACTTTGGCCTTTACTCTCATAAAATCACTCAACTAATTGTGTCATCAAAGAAATTTGATATAGCAATATTAATCAATTTTTTTATGCCATCTAGACATGGACCCCACAAATAAAATAAAATAAAATAAATTCATATTTTAATTTTGGATTAAAAAAATAAATTCATATTTTAATTTTGGATATATATTTCAGTTTTTTCTAAAATTTAATGTATAAAAATTAATCTACCACTTTAGATACTTTATGTGAGAGCTAAGTTGTTAAATTTCAATTGACTCATTGAACACACTAATGCCAACGAATTTATTTTTAACCTTAATTCCGACATATATTAACAAAAAATTGTTGTTGTTTTTTGGCAAAAAAAAAAAAAAGTTGTTGCTTACAAAAGGAAAGGGTCCAACCGGTCCTATGTGGCCTCTTCCTTTCAGCCAGAATTAATAATATTCACGTGTTTCTATATATATCTTTAATTATGAGTAATTAATATGTATTTTATTTTATTTATTTCTTAATTATAATAAAATTCGTACATATTGATTTGGAGTAAATATCTTGTATGAGTAAGTCTTATCTATTAAAAATAGATATATGTAAACAAAGTAGAAAGATAAGAAAATAGAGAAGAAAAGAAAGATTGTACAAGCTAAAAAGAAGGACAGGACAATAAATAAATAAGAAAATAATTTAAAGAAAAAAAATATGAGCACACATAAAAATAAGGTAGAAACAACAAAGAAAATGAGTTTTAAATGAAGGGTTGGTAGGTGGATATTGAGGTATAAAAATATGATTTTTTTTAATTTGTGAGGTTCATGTCTATGTGGCATAAAAAAATTAATTAATATTGTCAAGTCATATTTTTTGATTTATGACATATTTAGGTCCATAAGTTGATTTTTATTTTAGAAAAGTGTCCATGTCTACAAAGCACAAATTAACGAAAATTTTATCTAAAATGATTATCAACCTAGTTAATTTTTTAAAAGATAGACTTATTAAATAATTTCTCAAAATTGAGTGACCATTTAAGATATTTACTCCCTAGTTGAATGACTATCCGTGAAGTTAACTGTGGATCGTTCTTCAGCATATTAACTGCTTTCCCTTTGAATACATACTTGTGTATGAATTTTCAACAAATGCGTTGTTGAAAAAAAGTAGTGATATATGGTACTCGCCAGTGGCATAGCTTCAAGGATGGTTAGTTGAACTCTTTTCGTCACAAAATAATATTGTGTAAGCCACTACTTGACTATTAGATTTAAAAAAAATTAACCTATGAGAACAAAACTATTATCCAACCAAGGGAACTCACTGAAAACAAGTCACCTTCTTTGCTGTCCTGTTCCGAATGGAAATTGAGTTCGATCAAGTGACTCAACCAGTCAATTAAAGAACAGTGTGTGAAGAAATTACCTCTATCGCTGCTTGTAGAATTGGATACCGGAGGAGGAGGAGAACGGAGAACTGGTGGACGAGGTGGTGGCGCGGTGGCAGTAGAGTTGTAGAAAGGGAACATCTCGTACCTTATGTTACAGCTTGGGTAGATAACTCTACCGCCTTTCTTGCCATCACTCGGTAAATTCCCAATAGCAAATCTCAGGCAATTATCACAAGAAGATTCAGACAGATCTGGGGTGCACTGCGCAAGTGAATAAACTCTCTCAAGTGGTGAAAAATTGGCTTCTTTAGTAGCAAACTTTTTCCCCGACCGATCATTTTCCTTTGCAGCCACAGTTGCTATTTCATTCATCGTGTTTCCGAGTACTGACACGAACCTTTTCGGTTCACTAACACTTAGCCAATGGAACGCAACGACTGGACCTGATTCATCCACAGTGCAAGAAATAGATCAATTTCAGAAAGGTCAAATATGTAACAAACTCTGACAGGTGGATTTAGTAAGAGCTGCGGACAAAAAAAGATTTAACCAAAAATATCAAGAAAGTCGCGTCAAATCATAGAAACTGCAACATCAAAAATGTATAGACACCGGAAATTCACGAACAATAACAAAAATTGCACCTCTAAAAGCTATGCCGGACATAAAAAATAGGCAATAGACAACAAAAACTGCACCAAACGGCAGAAATAGACAAATAATAGCAAAACGAAACTGTGCAAAATGGATCCACCTGATAGATCCTCTGTGGCAAAGATGGATTGATTCGAGTAACGCAACAAGCATTCGTCGTAATAGATGGAAGCAACTTTTTCTTTCGGACAATTTTCCAAGATTTCTTTACCAGCTGTTGATACGCAATTTTGACAAATATTAGGTGAAACATCTCCTCTGCATAAAAACAAGCCATAAACTATATCGGACCCCGTGTGACCAGCTGTGAAGTTGTAAAATCCACTAGGCCTAGAAGCATTAGAGGACAAAGATGATAAGAGAACTTTGAGATTAGAGCTATAAGTGCTGTTGGGACTGTAAGAAGTTGTGTTCGGGCAGACATGTGTAAGAAGATTAGAACTAATAACTTGGCTGAAAATCAAGAAGATGTTGCCACATAGTACTAGAAGAAATCTGAGAATATTGAAGTTCATCATCATGGTATGTTAGTATAATTAGGGGACAAGCTCGGATTTTTTATTTATTTATTTATTATTTAACAGAGCCATGTGAAGATACAGTAATGACAAGGTTGGTGGTGTAAGAAAGACTAAGAAGACTTGGGGCTGCTAAAGTCAACAGATTGTATTTATGAATTATGAGGCGGATATATTTTTTAACGTACTGATGATGACTGAAGTGAGATGGTGACTATTACTTGGAACTTTTCTTCGGTGCTTTTCTCCACCTGGTCAGTTATTCACTCCATGAAAATCTTCCTATGTTTTTATTTCTGAATTTTCTTTATGTTCACACTATGGACCACATGTTCGTCATTGTAAAAACCCAATTTTGTGGCTGATGTTGTTAGAGCCCGTTTGGATTGGCTTATAAGTTATTTATAAGTTCAAAACTTTTTTAGTCGCTAATCATTTTTTGTTTTAAAATATTTTCGTTAAAAAATAAGACTAAAAGAATAAACCAACTTATTTTTATAATAAAACTTATAAGTCAAAAAAAATGCAAATCCCAACTTATTTTTTTTTAAATTTTATAAATTGCAAACAACTTAAGTCCACATGCTGTTATATGATTAGATTTGGTACACAGGCCCAACTCATGATGCATGTTAGTCATTTTTTTGGTGCATATTTCCCTTCAAACGCACTGGTCTTTAATTTTTACCCCTGAAATTATCGGTATTTAATTTTTGATATTTGCTTAAAAAGGTGACCGAAAAATATTGAGTTCGAACTTCGCTCAGTTAAAAAAAAATTGCAAGGTAAATTTCCTTAAGGCCTAACCTTTGCCCGGATAAGCCTAATTTTGCTATGAAACTCTGCCTTGCGATTTCCTTTTTTTTCTTTTTTTTTTACTGAGCTGGAGTTTGAACCCATAACCTCGGGATATTAGGCGAAGGGAAAAAATTAAAGACCAACCCTGAAATAAGGGCAATTTTGCAAATTGCTCCATGTAATTTAAAGCGATCTATATAAAACTTAAATCTTTCTTATTTGAATTCAACTCGTGATTAGTTTGTTCATTGTTTTTAAAACAACAAATATTTTTAGAATACCTGCAGCTGCAAGCTCCTCCTCAACTCTTCACATCAAATTTTGAAAGAGTAAATGCTCACAACATTCAAGCAGAACTTTAAAAAATTTATTTCTTAAATAAAAAGCTTGTTTTCTTAATTTTTGGCTAACTTTAACTTCAACTAATCTTACTTTTATGTACTCCCCTGTTCACTTTACTTGTTTTTGTCTAACTTTAACTTCAACTAATCTTACTTTTATCTACTTCCTCTTTCACTTTTACTTGTCTATTACACTAAGAATAAATTTTCACTTTTACTCGTCCACTTTAACATCTTTTATTAAGAGAAAAAACCTTTTTTTTTTCCTTCTGATTTTCAAATGTGTTCTAAACGAACCTCTCATTAATTCATCATTTCATATGTAAAACGTTAGAGAAATTTCATTTCATTTTTTTTTTCACGTACACTTGTGTAACGACATTCAATATTTTCTAATAAGAAAGATTGTATAAAAATAAATTATAGTATTTTAAACTTAAATAAATACTCTGCTCTTATTCTTCAGCAAAATCATGAAGTAATCATACAATATATCATTTTTAAATTGAAGTAAGTCTTTTTTTAAGTTGGGGAGTAGAACATCTTACAGTGGTTAATTGTTGAAATTTTGGAATAATGTTATTCAAAACTAATATAAAATATATTTCTCTTGCTGGAATATAATTACTTTTGGTGTTTATCACTTTATTTGTGTCTCCCTTAAAAAAAGTTACTATATGCTTATTAAAAATTAGCATTGCGTTATTTCAATATAGCATCTCTATTTTTATATTTTATATTATGAGCTTTTTAACATGTGAATAATATATTTTCTTTAATACTCGACATCATCATTGACCATCACTCCCCAGTGGTAAACACAATCTATCACGTTACATTTTATCACATTCTAGTTCATATTTTTATTTTTTTTCCATCACAAGATAATGAAATTTGGGTTAGAAAATACATTTATATCTTAAAAGATGATATGAGATTTATTCCTATTTTTAGTTTAAATAAAGTTGATCCGAAAAGAAAAAGTAGAGTTGAATGGCAATGAGAATGGCTATAAGTTCGCCAGTGGAAAAGTTGAAATCTGGGTTGGGTTGAAAACATTTCGAGACAGGACATATGGACCCTCACTATTCCGGTTGCTCTTAACATAAAAAATGGGACCAGGGGGATATCTGGCCCAAGAATTAAATTAATAAGGCCTGAGTTTTTTGTGAATCTTGTCTTCCCACTGCGTAATATACAAATGCTTTAAGCTGGCTTATTTCTAAATTGACGAAATTGCCTTTGGTCGACGATCATGGCTACCAAACCCACTCTGCTGTATAGTAGAAATATGAGAATAAAACCTTCCATTCAAGCTTCTTCTTCTTTTTTTTTTTTTTTTTTTTTTTTTTTTTTTTTTTTTTGAGACTGATGTTCTCATATGATATTAATTAACAAGTAGAGTTTGTTAAATATTTGAGAGATCATTTTGAACTTAACCCAAGTATAAGGGACCAGTTTTGTGGTTTTCTCAACAATTATGACTTTATTTGTTTAACCACTACTATATTCCAAAGAAAAGCTTTGTTGATAAGCCAATGAAGCGGTCTAGTTTAGTGGTGAGCGGTCTAGTTTAGTGGTGAGAATTTCACGTCGTGATCGTGGGAACATGTGCTAGAGTCACCGTAGCCTTACATTTCTAGGTATCAAAATAAAAGTCAGTCTTCAGTAATATCACTTTATAGAAATTCTTGTTTAGAGAAAGATGTACCATCAACGAAAATAGGGGATAATATGATTATTGAGGTTGAGCAGTCTCACATTCTCGAGGAAAAACAGATGTGAAAGGATTTGTACATTGATTTTTTGGGCAACTACAGTTTCACAACATTGAATAAGCCACTTGATAAGAAGTCCCTAGATTAGGGAGATCAAATATCTCCTCAGGGATAAGACGTAACTCTTGATATTTCCTTTAAAATAATTATAAAAAAAAAAGAAAAAAAGAATAAAGATCACTTTACTATACAGGCTAAAAAATGACCTCTTCTATCAACTTTGTCAGCTCCATCAGGTCACTTTGACTCTGGAAGATCACTGACTTTCTTTGCTAGCAACTCGTCGAAAATCGTCGGGAAGTGGAAATAAGGAAATCACCCCTTTTGTTTTCTTTTCTCCCTTCTCCTTCCTTCAAAGTCCTTGTATAGGTTGCACGCTAATGCTTTACCAGTATAATAATGTAAAACTTGCACAAATAACTATATTTTTGCCAACAAATTTTCAATGTTTATAAATACAAGTCAAGATTTTACAATTAGAATGTTGCTTTTACCGTATTTAGTTGTATCTCGCGTTTTTAAATACAAGAAATACTGGCAAAGAAAATACAAATAATTTGTTAATAAAAAAGCTATATTTATTGCAATAAAAAATCTTTTTTTCAAATTATATAGTAATTTGTATTAATGGTTCCTGATTCACGCAAACCTCCCGCGAGGTGCTATTACGCCTAACGCCTCTCATCACAATTACTCCATTCAAAAGTTTTTGTCTTGGTTTTTGTTGTATTCGCTTGTATTTCGCATTTTGGAAACTTTTAGAAATACTTCCAAATACGTAAAAAATGTACACCGGAATACAATCAAATATGGTTGATTGTTTAAGAATATAAAATTGTAGTATGCGATATACAATGGAATACAATAAAATGTATGTAAACTATTTCGTAAATTAGAAATACATCAAATATAGCGAAATATACCGAAATAAATAAGACCGAAATATACCTAAAACAAGACATTGAAATACACTAAAAACATGACGAATATATATTTCCTCCTTCGAAATACAAAGCGAATACAAAAAAAAATACACTATAACAAAAATAAAATAAAATAATACAACCTCCACAACCACTAACCCTACCGAACCACCACAACTCTACCTTGATACTTCTAAAAGCTACGAGTTTAAGCCATACAGGATGCAACTATCCTATTAGCCAGAAATATCTAATCATTCAATTATTCTGCAGTTAATTGGTGAAATATTCACCGAAAAATCACCACTTTCAGTATTAGAAATTGGTACTCCTTGAAATTGAAATAATACTATTAATGGAGCACTGCTATATATGGGCACTGGGTGCATCAGAATTGAATGAATCCATTAAAGCCTTGTTACTCTATAAAAGCAAAATGGATTTCACATCTGAAGAACTAGAAGCTTAAGGTTTTTTTTAGAGTTTGGAGATGGAGATGGTAGTAATAGTGGTGGTGGTGGTGGTGGTGTTGACGGCGGCGTGGGTGGTGTAGATAGAGAAGGGATGGAGGGGTACGTGAGGGGAAGGAGAATAGAGGTTGAAGATAGAGAAAGGGAAGGAGAGAGGCGGCAGTGAGGGGAAGGGGAAAGAGGAGAGAGAATTGTTTTAGGGTTTGGAGAAGATGATAAATTTTAAATGTGTAGTGAGGGAGAATAAAGAGGTACATGTATTTCAAAAGTTACATAAAAATCAAATAAAAAATAAAGTAGTTATTATTCATAAATAAGTCTTTTGTATGCATTTACGATGAACAAATTTTCCTATAATAAAAAAAAGTCGTCAAAAACACTATAAAAAGAACGGATCTTAGCTGAGTCTCTTTGGGACAGTTTTGCCAAATTGCCACTAGATATTGATCTCCCGCCGGTTCACTTAGCGGTAAGGTAAGAGCCATATGCATAATTTAACGCCAGTGGTTTTTCATTTTATTGTGGTTTCGTAAAACAGCATTGATTTATAGTGGAGTATTGGCGGTTTATTTTAACTTGACAGTGCTTCCATGAGAGAATTTGTTCCCGGCAGTTTATTTGGACTTTGTGGCAATTTGGTCTTTTAAAATTTACTAACAGTAAAAATTAGAATTTTAAAACTATGCTAAATGAAACGCAAATATAAGGGACTAGTTTTATAATTTGTCTACTACTTAAATGATACCAACAAGAGGGAGCCCAACTGCCCATAGAATTGAGAAGTTGAGAGGGTCAGATTTATCCCTATAGTGTTAAAAATTTACCATTTGTATACTTTTTTGATATATTTTCCCTTGCCATCCAACTTTCAGGTCACATTTATCCCTTATTCGTTAAATTCCTATGTCGCACCTTTGTTTTCCTACGTAACACCTACATGGATTTGTTTTTAAAAAAAATCTGGTCACAATTTGAATTATTTCAACCCAACCCACAAAATTTAATTGGTGGCTATTTCAACTTGTCTCCACTTTGTCAGTTGAAAATTCAAACTCACAGAATAATCATCTAGATACTTTCAAAATTTATGTGCCGTCTCAGTGCCATGTCAGTATTTGTATTTACATATCCAACTTTATGTAAGTTAAGGTGCCTACTTGTGCACACTAAGAATTAGAGGACATACTTGCCGGTTGAGGCTAAGTTTGAGGGACTATTCATGTATTATGCCTTCAGCAAATTGAGAAATGCAATTTCTAACTTTTCAATTTAAGGACGTGGCTTAAACTCTAGCTTCTTACCCAAAGATGTCCTCTCTCCTCCAAAACTATGTTATATTTAGGGTTATGGACCGAGTTGATCTCTTTTATGCATACTTTAGGACTAACATCCATCATGGATAATATCAAGGACTAAACCAATGCAACCCCAATACATTAGGACTAAATTGATCAATTTATACATACTTTAAGGACTATATCCATCAAATGGATATATCAAGGATTAAATCAATGCAACCCCAAATGCATCAGGGGCCAAATTGATCACTTTATACATAATTTAAAGACTATTATCCATCAAATAGATATATCAAGGACTAAACTAATGCAACCTCAATACATCAGGGACCAAATTGATCACTTTTATTCATATTTTAAGGACTAATATCCATCAAGTGGATAATAACAAGGACAAAACCAATGAAACCCCAATACATTAGGGACCAGGTTGATCACTTTTATAAATGTTTTAAGGACGATTATACATCAAGTGGATATATATCAAGCAGTATTTCAAAAGCATTTTCGGGGTAAGTCCGTAGTGTATGCACTAAAAAGGCTGCGAATAAATGAGCGCATAGATTCTTAGGGTGTATGCCCTAGAATTTGGGGTGTAAGTCCCAGGCACAAAAGCGTAAGCCCCGAGCGCAAAAGCGTACGTCCCGGACGTTAAATTTAATTTTTATTGTTTTAAAAGTATTTTTGCTATAAATTATGATTTTTTTTAGTAACTAATAGACTTGTATTAATACCAAGAGAATAATTACAAAACAGCCAAGCTACAACACAGCTTGCTAAATCTGATGGGATCACCCCTCTGAACTACACTAAAAGCATCTGGTAACTATAGCTATACATCAAACAATCGTATCACTTGCAATAGTCTACATATCTAAACTCAGTTCATGGTCTCTCAAAATCTGGATTGTAGCAGTCTTGTTTTCACTGGTGAGGTAGCTCTAGCAGTACATACACATGCTATTTCCTTTGCAATGTGCTCCCCTTGTGTTTCCCTTTTCTCAAAAATTCTGCTAGTCCTCTCTTCCCACAGTGCAAGTATAAATTTTGCATATACCATTCTTATCAGTTGCGCCTGTGTTGTCTTGCCTTTGGAGAGATTTAGGACTGTCTAGTATTGTAAGTTCCATTTCTGTTACACTGGCCAGTGGATCTAGAACCATCCATCAACTTTGCCAAAGCGCCTGTGCAAAACAACAATTAAAAAAAGAGGTGATCTCTGTGTTTATTTCCAGTGTGACACATTTGACAACATAGCTTTGTGATGGCTGCCTTGATCCAAGTCTTTAAGTTGACTAGATCCATTCCCCCTGCTAATTTTGGAAGACACATTCTCTTCCATGAAACTGGAGCTCTTTTGGTTATAGTATTGACTTCTGACCATATAAAGCTCCTACAATAGGCATTTATAGCTTTCATGACTTTGGCGGGTGACACAAACAGTTGTTCCCAGTATGATTGTACCCCAAAAATGACTGATTTAACTAATTGAATCCTGTCGGCATAAAAAAGTTGTTTGGCTGTTAATGATGAAATTCTTGCAACCACTTTCTCAATCAATGGTTGCCATCGTAAGATGCTTAGTTTTTTAGTAGTTAGTGGCACACTGAAGTATTTGAACGACAATCACCCTTTCCATATCCTAAGTGATCAATGATTTCTTATGCTTCATCTGTCTATACACACCCCATATAAACTAAACTCTTGGCTAGGTTTGGCTGTAGTCCTGAGGCTCTTATGAATCTGAGGAATTTGTCTTGCATCTTCGTGATAGAATTATTATCTCCTCTGGATAAAAAAGCAAGTCGTCTACAAAGCACAGATGAGAGATACCTAATTTTTCACACTTGGGATGGAATTTGAAACTCTTATCCTCTTTTAACTCTAAAGGATTTCTGCTTAAGTACTCTATACCTATTGCAAAGAGATAAGGTGATATAGGATCACCTTGTATCAGTCTTTTGGCTGCATCAAAGGGTGGTGTTGGTTCTCCATTTATAAGTATAGAATTGTTGACTGTAGTGATGCAACCAAATATCCATTGCATGAACTTCTCAGGGAAACTAAGGCCTTCCAATACGTGTCTAAGATATGGCCATTCTACAGAGTTATAAGCTTTTTAAAGGTCCACTTTAATCATGCATCTTGGAGAGATTTGTTTTCTTGTGTAACATTTCACCAACTCATGGGCCATAATAACATTGTCTGCTATTTTTCCACCTGGAATGAAACCTGACTGAGCATTGGAAATAATAGTTGGCATCACCTTCTTGAGTCTGCTTTTTAGAATTTTTGCTATCAACTTATACAGGACAGTACAACAAACAATAAGCTTGTACTCTTTGATGTTAGCAGGATTTGGCACTTTAGGAAGTAAGGTGATGGCAGTGCAGTTGACTGTTTTAATAGGTTACCAGTGTTGAAGAAATCTAGTACAACTTCTGTTACTTCTGTGTGAATAACTGGCCAGGCTTTTTTATAGAACACAATATTATAACTATTAACCCCAGAAGCTTTGTCTTCACCCATGTCACATAAAGCAGCATAAACTTCTGATGCTTTGATTGGCATACATAAGTCTAGTTGCTATTGGTGATTTAATACTGGACCCTTCTTCATGGTGATTATGTTGACAACATCTAACTGCTGAGTAGCAGTCCCCATCAAGGATTTATAAAATCTATAATCTCATTTTAGATAGGGGTTGGATCATGGAGAACAGCACCTCCAAGGCTAGTTAAAGTAATGATCCGTTTTTTCTGTTTCCCCTCCTTGATTATTGCTGAGAAATATTTATTATTTGCATCTCCCAGTTTAATCCATGTGGATCTTGACTTTTGCTGCAGGACTTGCTCCTCTATAAGTGACCATTGCTCTAATTGTTGCAAAGTAAGGTGCTCAAGATCTGCTAAGGCATCTGAATAATTGATAGCCCTGTTTTCTTAAAATACCTTCAATCTTGTTCTGGCAGTTGTAATCTTCTCTGATATCCCTCTAACTTCTTCATTATTCAGCTCTCTAAAAACAAGTCTTAAGGCCTTCAACTTCATCTACACATTTCTTATTTTGTCTCTATTGATTTATCTACCTCAACCTTGTTCTACTAGCTTCATAAAATTTGAATGTTCAGCCATATGTTGAAAAACTTGAAAGGAGTCTTAGTTGTCTCTTTACCCAGTTAATGCTCATGACCATTGGAGAATAGTCTAAGATATGAGGCTGTTTGAAATCCACCTCCAGGTGACCTTAATGTAGCATCCATTTAGAGTTACCTAGATCTCTATCTAACCTGGTGCAGATCCTGTCACTTCCCCTTTGTTTGTTTTTCCAGGTGTAATATTCTCCTTTCCATTTCACTTCAGTTAGATTAAGAACTTGGACACAATCCTGGAAACCTTGTATTTCTGCATTGGTGACAAGAGTTCCAAATAGTCTATCTTGAATATTTAGGATTACATTAAAGTCTCCCTATATGAACCAAGGCATGGTTGTCTGCTGGGCAAGATCACATAGCTGGTGCCATAAACCTTTCCTGTGATCCATAGTATTAAAAGCATATATAATTGCCATGCTGCATTTCATGTCTACAAGTCACTTGAACATGAATCAATTGAGGTGAGGATTCCAGATGAGTGACTTGATAACAGGAATTATCCCACAACGACAAAATTCGTCCATTGCTAGCATGAGTGTAGTTATGGAGACTTTTCCATATTGGTGCTACTTTCTTGACAATTTTTGGAGCTTTATGTTCCTTGACTCTTGTTTCCACAATTTCAGCAAGTTTTATTCTTTAATCTTTCAAGTAGATACTCAACTCCTTTTGAACTTTGTTGAGTCCCCTGATGTTCCACACTAACTAATTCATAGGTAAAGTTGGAAACCTCCCCCTTTTCCAGAGGGAAGTAGATTAGCTATCACTAGTCGACTCATATCCTTCTCTTTACCTTTGTTGCTGCTATTTTGTTGCATTGACCCATGTTCTTCTCCATGGGAATGGTCTTGCATTACTGTAGATTGCTGCTGCTGAGACTCACCTAGTGGCGCATTAGTAATCCCAGCTCTGCTCTGAAGCGGAACAGGTAAAGTTAACTATATTTCCCCTTGTGGATGTTGTTCGGGATTAGTGCTTGTCATCAGTGCACTGTCTTCTATTTAAGTTTCCATATCATTGCTAGTATTAGCGGAGGGTGGGGGGCTGGTACAATAAGCTGTCCCTGAACTGGTTTAGTCATCTATGCTTATATAGGTTGTTGATTCCTCCTTCTTCTTTTAGGTCGACGTTGTGGAGGATCTGGCCTTACTTCTGGTGGACATTGATGCCCCAGTTTCATACATTTAGCATAAAAGGTTGGTTTCCAATCATAAATGACATCTTATTCCAGCTCTCTCCTATATGGATCAAATATTCCTATTGTATCAGGCAGAGGTTTTGTAGTGTTTACCTCAACTAAGATTCTTGCAAAGGAAATCCTAGTCTTTTTTTGCAGTACACTCATCTGCAAAGAGGGTTTTGCCAATGACACTGGTTAAGGGTTTTGCCAATGACACTGGTTATTCTCCCCAGAGAATCATCACTCCAGCAACTAACTGGCAAATGTGGAAATTTGATCCATAGAGGTATCTCTGTGAGAAATTCATCAGTGAAATCAAAATAGGAGCTCCACATTTTGAGGATAATAGGTTTGTTGTTTATGGTATATGGTCCAGCTAATAGTACTTTATTCAAATCATCCATATCATGAAATTTACAACAAAATACCCATCCTCATGAAGATATAATTCTGGTTCAGTAACTGAAGGCCACATCTGGTTGATATATCTGTTCATCTGCTTATATCTGGGTCTCCCGCTACATAGGCAATTAAGGAGCATTCCTATTTTTTAGCTTCAGTTTCAATCTCTTGCTTATCCAATTTCGCCACTATTTTACTATCTACAACCTCAGGTGGAATATATTTTAGGGCTAAACCGTTTTGAGCAGCTCTGTTACCAGCAAATAAATTGGTCCATGGTGCTTGAGGTAGCGGGTGAGTATTTTCTTCTTGAGGAATTGGTGTAGCATTGTTTACCTGGGTTTCATTCTGTTGATTCTCCAGTTGTTTAATCTCACCGACCATCAGTGGTGTTGAGCCCACAAAACCCTTGTTGGTGCTCGTCTTTGTTGGTGGTGGAGTTTGAATTTGAGAGAGATTCGACATCTGTAGTCGTTTCACAACTCCTCTTGATGATTCCGCTTGTAAACCCTTGCCAGGTTGTAGATCTGCATTCGTTAGGCAGGAGTGACAACCTCCTGGTCTGGGGTTTGGCTATAATATCTAGAGCTTACTGAGCTTCCAATGGTGATGATAGGTATTTTACGCGGCCTACCACGCTTGCCTTTCCCTTTTCCGGCCATAATCACGGTCGGCGTATGGTATCGTTACTTACGCCGACGGCTCAAGAGAGAGAAAGAGAGCTTTCGGTATTTATTATTGGTGTAATGATATTTATACTTTAAGTTATCATGTTGTAGTCATTTTTCTTAAAATATAATAAAGAAAGCAACTCTCATAGAAAATAACACTGTCATAGATAGTTATTTTAGATGATTATGTGGAAATCGATATGATAGTGATCTCATAGCACTAGTTCATGAAGCAACTTTATCCTTTTTTTTTTTTTGTCATTGCTCTTACACTTTTTGTCCTACTCCTTCTTTGATTATATAAATAAAAATCAGTGCAAATATTAGTTGAGGATGAGAAAGACCAATAGATCTGGAGAGATTGATGAGGAAGTGAATGAAGATGTCATTTTAAAGTTATCTACGTTATTATTATTTTTTGTGTTGTTATCTTTCTCAAATAATAATTATAATAATTTTTTTTTATGTTATTGGTGATTTATTTGAATTTATTTAAATGAAAATTTTACTTTCGCTTCTTTTTAGTAATAGATCTCAGGGCTTATGCCTCGCTTCGTGCCCCTACCTCTTAAAACACTGATATCAAGGACTAAACCAATGCAACCCCAAATACATCAGGGACCAAGTTGATTACTTTTATCCATACTTTAAGGACTATATCCATCAAGTGGATAATATCAAGGACTAAACCAATGAAACCCCAATACATCAGGGACCATTTTGATCATTTTCTCCTTCACTTCCATTAACCCAAATTATATATAGTTTCCCCAAATCTCAAATTGTCCTCCAAATTTCACCCAAAGTTTTCTTCTTGCTTTACTTTTAGTAAGTTTTTTTTGCTTAATTTTTAATTTCGTGCTTTGTTTTTAGTTAATTTTTCGTTTTGTGCTTTGTTTTCAGTTAACTTTTTTACTTAATTTTCATTTCTTGCATTGTTTGGAGTCTTTTTTTTTTGCTTAATTTTTCATTTCCTGCTTTGTTCTGAGTGAATTTTTGCTTAATTTGTAATTTTGTACTTTTTGTTTTTTAGTTAACTTTTTTTACTTAATTTTTCATCTCTTGCTTTGAATTGAGTGAATTTTTTGCTTATTTTTTCATTTCGTGTTTTGTTTTGAGTGAATTTTTTTGCTTATTTTTCATTTCGTGTTTTGTTTTGAGTGAATTTTTTGCTATTTTTCCATTTCGGGTTTTGTTTTGAGTGAATTTTTTGCTTATTTTTTCATTTTGTGTTTTGTTTTGAGTGATTTTTTTCTCTTATTTTTCATTTCGTACTTTGTTTTGACTTAATTTTTTGCTTAATTTTTCATTTTCTGCTTTGGTTTGAGTTAATTGTTTGCTTAAGTTTTCATTTCATGCTTTTTTTTTCAGTGAATTTTTTGCTTAATTTTTCACTTTGTGCTTTGCATTTAGTTTTTTTTTGTTTCCTTGCTAATTCGTACATGCATATGTTCATATGTATAAATAGATGCAAAGTTATTTAGGATTTTTTGAGATGTATACATAGATGCAAGGTTATATAGGACTTTCTGCGATTTTATATGTATATGTATATGTTGGTATGTAGAGGCTGCTATTCCAGTTTGATTTTTTTTTTCATTTTGTTGAACCCTAGCTAATGAGAGTGTTGCAATGCGGTAATTTGTAGTTGTGATTATCTGAAATTGCAGTGTAATTTATGTAGTTTTAATTAAAAGTTGATTTTTCGGTATTTTGATACATGAGCTTGACTTTATGCTATCTTGTCTTATGCAGAAAAAGATTCTTGGAAAGAAACTATATCATGAAGGGTATTGGAAAGAAATGGAAAGGTACCGGATTTAATCTCCATCATCGCCTTTATAAAGAGCCATTGACGTTGGAGGAAAATGTTGCAAGACTTCCCAGTGAAATTGATCCTGACCAGTGGATGCGGTTTCTTCAATACAGCAAGGATAAGAAACACAAGCTACATATTATTTGTTACACCTCGAAAATTTTCCGTTAACGTACAGTGAATAGACTAACGAAGGGCACGACGTATACGATGTTTTGATAAGTAAGAAATAGCATTTGATGATCCTAATCGAGATTTCAAAGGCATTTGAGGTAAGAGAAGAAAGTTGTTAAGGAAAGCAAGGTATATGTTGTGTGTCGGGCAAGATTTACGAGTATCGAATTAATGAGAGCTTAATGATGTTTTGGAGAAGAGCTATAACATCCCTTAGATTGTTAATGAGGTGTTAAACAAGTGTTAAGAAGGTTCCATAAGGATTGGAGATCAAATGAGCCGATGAGAATGAATTCCTGAAAGTTGGGCAACATACGGTCCAACATACTGGCCGTATAAAACATACTGGCCGTATGTCCTACCCAGAATGGAACCCTCACTGGACCAAATCTACGGCCAGACATACAGTCAGTATAATTTATACGGACCGTATGTTGGTCCGTAGAATCTGGTCGGGACAGTTTCAAGAATTAATATAAGGACCCTCTCTCATTTAATTCATTTCATTTCTTCTCTCCACACTTCAAGAACTCTCCACTCTTCATCCACAAGAACCCAAGAGAAATTGATGATCAACTTCATCAAACCAACAAAATCAAGTGTGTGAAACACATTAAAGTTCATCCAAGCCAAGGAATTCCAATGGAAGTGGACTAGGGTTTTGGTGCAAGAGAAGTATTTCCACTCAAGGCTTATTCCTACACTATCTAAGGTAAGTTTTATGATCTTTTCATGTTGTTTAAGGTAATGAGAGGTTGAAAGACTTATATTATATAAGGAGATAGAAAATGGGTCACAAAGATAGGAATAATGAGATTTTGAGTAGTAGTTTGGAATGAGTCATGAATATTGATATGCTGTGATTGTAAGTATGCTATAAGTGACATTTAGAATATGGGATAAGTATTATATGTGAGAAAACTCAATAGTGAACTATGACCATGATTATGGAGGAATTGAAGTGAAATTGTGAAATGTAGATAATGTAGATGAATGATAATTGTTGCTTATAATATTGTGAATGTTGTTATGGATGTTTGGGAGTTAATATGTAATATGAGGAAAGTCGTATAAACAAAGGAAATGCTGCCCAATTTTCTCTAGCATTAGTAAGCACGTTCATATAATCGATTAGCTAATGTTGATGCGAATTCTCTTAAAGGTAGAAACGTGAGCATTGAAGGAGAACAATTAAGCGAGAGAATTGTTAAACGAAAGAGGTATGTGAGGCTAGTCCTTTCTTTCTGAGGCATGAATCTTATGGCATGATTTTCCCTCCTTCTCCATGAATTTCCTACATTCCGGAAACTAAAAGTCTATGTTCATGAATAGCCATATGAGATAAAGATAAGAGATACCTTATGAGCACGATAATGATGATGATGAACTTAAGTCTAAAAATTCTAGAGTTCACGATATGATGTTTCTACAAAGCTAATGATGTTAAATACGATCCATTGATGTTGTTTATTGTATACACTCACCTTATATGCTAATTCCTTCAGGAGGCGTAATGCTTATGAATGCTCCATAATGGAATCGGGGGTTTACGACACTTATGTCACCCCGATAAAGTAAAGTTGTCTTTGAGTTTCTATGCATGCATTATGATGAGTACATGATGATGATGTTACACCGCGACTATATGGCCGGGCAGGCACCGCTAAGGCGGGCAGCGTATACACCATGTCTAGACGGCATGGGCAGACACCACTAGTGGGCGGTATGAGATGGTACCCCCGGACGCGGAGGCCTGACGCCGGCTAATGATTATCACACCGTACCTATAAGGCCGGGCGAACATACATATTTGCATACATGATATGATGATGATTATGAAGTAAGCCAAGATGCATTATTTCTTTATAATTGACGATCGATTCGGATGGTTGCTCTTATTTGATGCTTCCTTATTTCATTGACGTATCATTATTGTTCATGCCTTACATACTGCAAGTACAATGTTCGTAATGCGACGTCCGTTTTCTTTGGACGCCGTGTTCATGCCCACGTAGACCGGAGGTGATCCGGACTCGTAGAGCTATTAGGCGACTTGAGAGCACTCCATTGTTCCGGAGGTGCCATTGACTTATTCTTTTGTGTATATATATGTACTTTGGGCACGACGGGGTCCTGTCCCGTCCATATGTCTAGTACTCTAGTAGAGGCTCGTAGATACGTATGTGTGGGTAGTATGGTCTCACGGCTTCATCGTATGTATATATATATATATATATATATATATATATATATATATATATATATATATATTTTTTGATAGCCGAAGGGCTTATGTATGTAAAGTAAATATATTTCAAGTGAAAAAATGGTTTTCCTATGATTTGAGTATAAGATTAATGAATGAAGGTTTAATGTGTATGATGGGTAATGGTATGAGCGGTGCTCGGTGGTTAGCCCAGTACCGCTGCGCCCGTAGTCGGGTCGTGACATTATTTGATCGGTTCTTTAAGCTTTAATTCTTGAACCATATTGTAGCTATGAATCTGAATATGCATATTCAGATTTACCAACTAATCAAAGCTTTTTTTTCCCTTAAGTTTCAGATGTTACTATAGCAAGCTTATTTCTGTATTATTATCTGAATTTAATCCAATATGCTTAATTTCTCGCTTGTGTCTGTGGACTTTAGGAGATAGATGCCTCCTCTATCTTTTTATGCTTATGTTTGAAGTCTTAAAGAAGCCTTTTGCAATGTGCTTCTAACCCCGCGCTCTTTTGTTTGTTTATACAAAATTTCATTTACTCCCTCTTCTAAATCATTGCTCTGCTAACTTATGTTTTGCTATACATTCTTTTACATTGAGATCATTGCCTAATTAACTCTTGATTCCCCAAATTTCATTCGTTGAGGCTCAAGCACCTTTTCATCCATCTGCATTCCAAACAAATGCGAACATCTCCATTTGCGTGGTTGTAATTGCATGATATTCATTACGGTCAGGCTTACCTTAAAAGACTTAGAAGAAATGTGTATATGAAGATCCATAAAAGAGTAGTATAATTGGCACTTCCAAGCCTCTTCTGCATATATAGTCAGAGCTAGAGAAGTTAAGAATATGTTTTTGTGACCGGTTTGTACATGAAGCCTTTACTTGAAAACACAAAGTTGCATGCCAAACTCAAAACAGCATGATCTTCTCTAGCTTCTACTATTCATTTCAAGTTGTTTTACAACTGATTGATTACCTCTTCCATAGCATTTGGTACATGCACCGCCTGAAGCCACTATAGGATGTGATCTTTTAACATCAGAAAACAATAGGCTGTTTGGCCAAATACTTGAGTTGGTGTCGGCCCATAACCCACTCCTTAAACTCAACTAGCGTGCTCTTTCCCTAGCACTTGTGCAAGTGAATCAACTTCTGAAATTTGCATTGACGAGCCATCCTGATTTTCAGTGGTCACCTGATCGCTTTAGCGGTAATGACTAAAAGTCATTGACCGCTCCAGCGGTGCTGGTGCTGCCAAAGCGGACATATACCAGAAGACTCCTAAAGTTTCACAATTCGATCTGATTTTTCGACTAGTTGTCGAGGCCATCTGCTTGTATACCATATATCTAGACACACATAAAAACGCTCTATGAACGCGCTCGTGGCCTAAGAATTCTCAACGGAGGTCTCGTTGACCGAGTCAACTCCCATGCCATAATTCTAATTTCCCAACCCAAGTCCTAAAATGCATCCCAAAGGCATTGGGAACCGAACCAAGCACCCACACAAGTTCTAAACGACCATCCGGACCTCTCGAAATCTATGAAATTTTGAAAAAGGTCCGTTTGCCCAAAAGTCAACTTTGGGTCAATCATTTTTCACTTTAAGCCTATATTTTCATAAAAGTTGCCCGAATCTGATCTAGACACCTCGGGAAGCGTAGCAACGGTCCCTTCAGGTAAAAAGTGAGCTAATCAATGCTCGGGAACTATGAAAATGCCTAAAAGACTATAACGACCAAATGAGTCGTTACATCATATACCAATTGAACCGGTCGCTCGTCCTCGAGCGAAGAAAGAAGGAAAGTAGGAAAATACTTGAATCAGTGAACAACTGGGATATCAGCTACGTGTCTCGGACTCGGTCTCCCAAGTAGCCTCTTCCACAGGACGGTGCTTCCATTGCACTTTTACAGAAGCAATATCCGTTGACCTCAACTTTCAAACCTGCCTATCCAAGATTGCGATAGGCTCCTCCTCATAAGTCAAATTCTCATCAAGCAATATAGAATCCCAACGGACAATATAGGTACCGTCGGCATGGTACTTCTTCAGCATCAAAACATGAAAGACCGGATGAACTCCCGCTAAGCCTGGCGGCAATGCTAACTTATAAGCTACATCACCGATACAATCCACAATCTCAAATGGACCAATGTACCTGGGGCTCAACTTTCCCCTCTTACCAAACCTCACGACACCCTTCATGGGTGAAACCTTCAGTGGAACCTAGTCACCAATAGCAAACTTCAAATCCCAAACCTTCCTGTTATACCTCGCATTTTGTACATTTGGATATTCCGAGCCAAGTGTTAAGAATAAGACTATATTCCAACTTTGTTTTAACGCATAAGTGCTTATGAATTTGGTTGGATGGAAAGTTAGACATTTTATGAAGATTTGGGGCCAAAAGTGAAGTGTTGGAATTTAATTTCATGAAAAAAAAAATAATAACCTTGTGGCCGTGCACATGACTTGTGGGCCATAGGCCACATGTATGAAGAATATGTGTAATATTGGATGACTTATTAAGTCATCTTCATTATTTTCATCTCTTGAAATTTCTAGAAAATTGGAGAAAAAAGAAAAAGAAAAAAAAAAAGAAAAGAGAGTGCACATGACCAGCCATGTGCACTCATTTACATATATATATATATATGTATGATGATATGATGATGTGATGAGATGGAGATGGCGGCCGAGATGGCATACCGGGTCCCTTGTTGGGCCGGGCGGGACACGCTATTCACCGAGTCCTCACTGTAGGCGAGTACGGTATGTATATATGTATATACGCATGCATACATGATTATGATATGATCTTACTCACCGAGTCCCTCACTAGAGGGCCGGGTGCGTATATATGTACGATGATATGACGATATGATTATGATAAGATTTTACTTACCGATATATATGCATATGCACGACAAACGTTTTCAAAAGGCAAGTCTTATGATTTTTTCGTACTTTACTTGTATGATCCCGCTTATTGTATTTCATGCTTTACATACTCGGTACATATTCCGTACCGACCCCCTTTCTTCGGGGGTGCGTTTCATGCCGCGCGGTACACCCGGATGAGTTGAAGATATTAGCGAGAAGATGTTCAGGCGGATTGGCGAGCTCCGGTTGCTCGGGAGTGCCGCCGAGTCAAAGCCTTATGTTATAGTATCATGTTCGTGTTAGAGACTTTGCAGATAGTGTCGTGGGTATAAGATGTCGGTTATGTAAGCGGCTATGTAAGCCGATGTGTTATTATGCATTGTATTACAAGTTCCATATGTTTCGATATGATACAGATTTTCTTTGGTTCGAGAAAGGTAAAAAAAGCATGTTATTTTTCGAGAAAACTTTCGTTACGTATTTATGTTACGATTTGAGAGCCAGCGTGATTATGAGTGCTATGTGAGTCAGCGGGTTCGCTCGGCCCTAAATAAGGGTCGGGTGCCCATCACACCCTAACAGAAATTAGGGTGTGACACTTCCGGTCCGCATACATCTTTTGCCGACTCTGAGATGCCAAAAACTTGGCCTGAATAGCTGTCACCCTATCAAGGGACTCTCTCAATAGATCCATGCTCCCAGGTCGAGCCTCGAACCCACCAAACCAACCAATCGGAGATCTACATCTGCTACCATATATGGCCTTAAAAGGTGCCATGCCAATGCTCGAATGATAATTGTTATTGTATGCAAACTCTACCAAGGGCAAGTGTTGATCCCAATGGCCACCAAAATCAATGACACAAGCTCTCAACATGTCCTCCGGCTCCGAATGGTCCTCGGGATGCCATCGGTCCAGGGGATGGAAAGCATGTAATGTCCAATCGGGCACCCAACTCCTAATGAAATGCCCTCCAGAATCGGGAAGTGAAGATAGTAACCCAATCAGATACAACAGAAATAAGGATCCCATGTTGTCTCACAATATCCCGGATATACATCTTAGCTAACTTCTCCGCAGTATAGGAAACCTGAACCAGAACAAAGTGAGCGGACTTAGTCAACCGATCCACTATCACTCAAATAGAATCAAACTTGCCAAGGGTCTTCAAAAGACCGGTGACAAAATCCATGGTAATCCTCTCCCACTCCACTCGGGAATGGGCATCCTCTGAAGCACCCCACTGGGTTGTTGGTGTTCATACTTTACCTGTTGACAATTTTCACACTTAGCCACAAAATTCACTATATCTCTCTTCATACGACGCCACAAATAGTGCTATCTCAAGTCACAGTACATCTTAGTCGCTCCTAGATGAATGGAATCACGAGAGCTATGGGCCTCATATAAAATCAACTGAATCAGATCACTAACACGAGGAATGCACAGGCATCCTCTAATCCTCAGAATCAATTACGACCTCTTTGGCCTCCCCTCTCGAAACCCTATCTCGGATCTTGCTCAACTGAGCATCCTCAAACTGATGACCCTTGATCCCATCCAATAATGATGACTTCACCTCTATACAGGCTAAAATCTTGTCCGGGGTTGAAATATCAAGACAGACGAAACTGTTGGCCAGATTTTGAACCTCCATGGCTAACGAATGCTCGAAAACAATCAATCGAGCTAAACTTTCCATACTCACTGCCTTGTGACTCAAGGCATTAGCCACCACATTGGCTTTTTCGGGATGATATAGAATAGAGATGTCATAGTCCTTCAGGAGCTCCATCCATCAGCGCTGCCTGGAATTAAGATCTCTCTAAGTTAACACATGCTGAAGGTTACGGTGATCGGTAAAAACCTCACAATGGACACCGTACAAGTAGTTCCTCCAAAGCTTCAAAGCGAAGACTACGGCTAGAAACTCCAAGTCACGGGTAGGGTAATTCTTCTCGTAAACTTTTAACTGATGGGAAGCATAAGCTATCACTCTACCCTCCTGCATCAACACCGCACGTAAACCCATATGGGAAGCATCACAAAAGACAGCGAAATCCTTACCTTCCACGGTAAGGCTAGGATCGGGCCGTGGGTCCGGGGTGGCGCTTGAGCTTTTGGAAGCTCTCCTCACAATCATCCGTCCACTAGAAGGAACATCCTTCCGAGTCAATCCGGTCAAGGATGAAGCAATAGGCAAAGAAACCCTTCACAAAGCGATGGTAGTAACTAGCCAAACCCGCAAAACTACGAATCTCAGTAATCGTAGTGGGGCTCGCCCAACCCCTCACAACCTCAATCTTCTGTTGATCAACCATAATCCCCTCCTTGGACACCACATAGCCTAAGAATTCCACAGACTCCAACCAGAACTTACACTTAAAAAATTTAGCAAACAAATTATATTTCTTCAACAACCCAAGAATGGTACGAAGATGGCTCTCATGCTCCTCTCTACTCTTGGAATACACCAAGATGTCATCAATAAACACAATCACAAAGGAATTAAGGAACGACTTAAAAATGCTATTTATCAAGGTCGTAAATGCAATGGGACATAAGTAAGCCCGAAAGACATCACTAAAACTCATAGTGGCCATATCCGTCCGAAATGTCACTTCGAATATCCTCCGCCCGATCTTTTTACCGGGTGATAGTCGAAACGCAAATTAATCTTCGAAAAATAAAGCACCCCGAAGCCGGTCAAACGTATCATCAATACGAGGCATGGGCAATTGTTTTAGATAGGACTTTGTTCGGAATTGGAGGTAATCAATACACATCCTCATGGTCCCATCTTTCTTCTTGGAAAATAACACTAGAGCACTCAAGAGGAGACGCTCGATCTAATGAACCTCTTGCTCAATAAATCCTACAATTGTTCCTTAAGCTCCCTCAACTCGGCAGGTGCCATCCGATATAGGGGGATGGAAATCAGACGAGTAACCGGGTCCATGTCGACACATAAATCAATATTGCGATCGGGTGGCATGCCTGGCAAATCTGACGGAAACACCTCCGCGAACTCGCTCACAATAGGGATAGACTCAAGGGGTGGAGATAAAACAGTCGTAGCATGAAAATCCGCCAAATATGCTAAACACCATAAAAGTAACCAACAAGACAGATAGACTTGATCAACAACCACAGAATCTTTGACCGGAGTAGACACATGAACAGATATATCTATGCTATCACAAGGCAAATCCCAACTAATGACATGAAATGCGTATACATACGAATAAGTGGATCTAGGATCAAAATAACACAGATCTTTAACTCTATGATGACGGAGCGTAATGGCCATCAGATCTGACATCTCGATGCCTCTACCTCGAGCCTAGCTGCTCTAGCCTTTGCGGCCTTAACTCTCATTGCACAATCAACAATGGCCTGAAATGAAGCGCTCTCGGCCTTAAGATGGATATAGGATAGCTGGAGAGGACCATCCAGTCCGCTAATGAACTATCGAATCCTACTGGCCTTCATCGGAATCAAGAGATAGGAGTAACGAGCTAGATAGGAGAAGGACAAGATAGGTTGCAACCGGCATGCCCTCCTGATGGAGATCGAGGAACTGACTCTGACGCTCGTTTCTCCACGAACGGGGCACGTATCTCTCCAAGAACAACCTATACAACTGCTCCCATGTAAGTGGACGCGCACCTGCTGGCAAGGTAGCCTCTCCACCATGCCCTTATGCCACCGAGTCGAAGGTTAACATACCTAACTCCGAAGGTATCCATAATCCCTGCTACATGAAGTAGCTCGTGCGTGATCACGATGTACCCTTGGGCATCCTCATCTGGTGCGCCTGTAAAAATTGATGGGGTCAACCTCATGTACATCCTCCATGTTGGCGTGTCGCGAATTCTCACCA
>NC_081352.1:28645017-28650997 GCF_029784015.1 Lycium ferocissimum | reverse complement strand
TAATCAAATATCGATATCCCAAATTATACGGAACCTTTACCCCCCAATTTTTAAAAAAGGAATTTATTAACCCCCAAAAAATGGGGGTAATAAAAAATTAGCCCTTTGCCCCTTGAACCGGGGAAATTTTCCCAAAATTTTTAAATTTTTATATTCTTTTCCCTTTTCTTTATTCATGTGATTTTTTTTCATTAATTATATTTACACTTAATTAATCCCACTTAACCATTAAAATCTTTCATAATTGTATCTGTCTTCATAGTCACCCACGTCTACCGGAACCACCAATGCGCCACCGATATCAATTAATCACCGAATATGATATTGAGCAAAAAGATAGAATCTTTTTGCATTTGTGGACAAATGAATTTGAAACGGAGGGGGGGTATTAATTTTTTACTCCTACTACGCCTACTGCTGGCTATCGAACGGAGGGAGCATTTGCTACTCTTCTTCTTCATTGTTTGTGAATTTGAAATGAAGACGAAGAAGGGTGTGGGCGTCGGGGCGGTGGTGGCGTGAAGGTGGGAGAAGAGGGAGTGGGGGTGACGTGGAGGGCGGCGGTGACGAGGGGCGGTGAGGGGCGTGGAGAGGAGAGGAAGGGGTGGGGGGCGGCGGTGGCCAGGAGGGGCGGTTTGGGGGGGGTGCGGGGAGGAGAAGAGGAAGATGAAGAAGAAGGGGGGGGGGCGTGGAAGAGAAGAGGAAGATGAGGAAGAGTGGGGACGGGGGGAGGTGAGGAGAAGAAAAAGGGGTGGGGGGGGGGCGCGGTGGTGGAGGAATTATTTAAAAATTATTTTTTTATTTTAATTTTTGACTTATTTGCCTATTTTTGAATTATAATTTTTGTTTTTCTACAATGACTTCTAGCGGTAAAAAATATCACTTAAAATATATTAGATGTCTAATGGGTTGCCGGAGATGTTTTAAGTATGAAAATGACTTTTGGCGACAAGTTTAAGCGGTCAATTTATGTCTTTTGCCTTCATTTTTTTGTGCAGATTTCCCTTCACTAGTCTTTAATTTTTGCCCCTTAAATTGCTGGTATTTAATTTTTGCCGTTTGCTTAAAAAAGTGTAATGAAAATATTGGATTGAAAATCTCGCTTGATCAAAAAAAAAAAAATCGCAGAAAAATTGCCTTAAGGCCTAACTTTTGCTCGAATAGGCTCAATTTTGCTACGAAACTCCGCCTTAAAATTTTTTTTTTTTTTTTACTGAGCCGGGGTTTGAACCCAGAACCTCGAGATATTAGGCGAAGGGAAAAAAATAGAGACCACCCCCGAAATAAAGGCAATTGTGCAAATTGCCCCATGTAATTTAAAGTGATCTATATAAAACTTAGGGCAAAAGACATAGATTGACCCCTCAACTATAACCCAAAAGTCGATATCACTCTTAGATATCTGTTAGCCACGAGCGTTATACCGACGTATTAGTGACAAAGTTCGTAGCTAATTCCAGTTTTTTTTAGTAGTGTAACAACCAATTTGCTTCTCCAGCAGATGGACAAGTTCTTAATCCTGAAATGGTGCAGCAAATGATCGTGTCAGCCTTTTCTGCTTTGGGGCTACGAGGTAACGCTATTAAATCTAATTTTTGGCTTGTTGATTAAAGCGTACTTCAAATCATATGACCAACTGTTGGTATGCTACAAAAGGTTCGTGGTATCACGGCTCCATCAAATTCAGGTTGTCAATGGTAATAATTTGCCCATTACCAAGGTTGGGGATATTACTAAAATTTTCAATAATGTTTTTTCACCAAAGCTCTCCACTAGTCTTATTTCTGTTGGTCAATTGGTAGATAACAATTGTGATGTGAATTTTTCTCATAATGGTTGCCTTGTGTAGGATCAGGTGTCGGGGATGATAATCGCGAAGGAGCCTAAAGTTGGAAGATTGTTTCCTATGTTTTCCATTCCTCGTGTTCTATCTTTTGTTCGCATTCTACAACCCGGTAGAACCGAGGTTTGGCATAAGCGTCCCAGAGACATCCAAATTCTATTTATGTTATCTCATTTATCAAATTTTGGTTTTATCAGGGAAATAAAAATCAATTTTCAAGTGCTTCCTTTAATTGTTCTACTTGTAAATTAGGCAAAAGTAAAAACTCTCTTTCCTAATTTGGGTAGTAGTGCTTCTGCAAAGTGTTTTGATGTCATTCATAGTGATGTTTGGGCGTTTCACCAATTATTTCTCATGCTCATTTCAATGCTAGGACATTCATAGATGATCTAGTAGGGTTACATACGGGTGTATTTTTTTTTTTCGTTCCAAATCGAGGTATTTTCCATATTCAAGACATTTTTGGCTTACATTGAGACTCAATTTTCTACCTGCATCAAAATATTAAGATCTGATTCGGGTGGAGAATATATGTCTCATGAATTCAACAACTTCTTGCTTGAGAAAGGCATCGTTTCACAATGCTCTTGCCCATATACGCCACAACAAAATGAGGTTGCTGAACGTAAAAATCGTCATCTTTTGGATGTCACTCGTACTTTATTGATTGAGTCATCTGTCCCATCTAAATACTGGGTTGAAGCTTTGTCTACTGCTGACTATTTAATTAATAGGTTTTCGTCTAAAGTGTTAAATTTTAATTCTCCATATTATCGTCTTTATCACCAAAATCCTAGCTATGATAATTTTCATATATTTGGTTGTGTTTGTTTTGTGCATCTTCCTCCTTCTCAAAGTAATAAACTTTCTGATCAGTCTACTAAATGTGCTTTTATGGGCTATAGTACTTTGCAGAAAGGGTTTATTTGCTATGATCCAAGTTGTAACAAATTTCGTGTTTCTAGAAATGTGGTTTTCTATGAGAATCAGTATTTCTTTCCTACTTATGTTGAGTCATCTTCTGTTTCTTCTCTACTTCCTACTTTTGAGGATTTGTCATCTACTCCTAACCTGTTCAAACACAGAATTGTGTATGAATGACGTCAACCAACTTTACTCCCGTCCCGAGGACCGATCCTCCACGAGATTCCGCACCGCGACGAATGCGAGATTCATCAAGGCCTGCTACTCTTGAGCCTACTCGGCGATCTACCAGAGTACGAAATACTCCTAAGTGATATGGTTTTTCTTCTACTTTATCCACCATTTCTATTCCAACTTGTTACTCAAAAGCTTCCTAGCATGCATGTTGGCAGAAAGCAATGGAGGAAGAACTTTTGGCTTTTAAAGAAAATAACACATGGGACATTGTTTCATGTCTTTCAAATGTCCTACCAATTGGATGTAAATGGGTTTATTCAATTAAACTTCATTATGATGGAACTCTTGATTTGGTACAAAGCTCACTTCATTGTTCTTGTTAACAAGCAGGAGTACGGTGTGGATTATGAGGAGACTTTTGCACCAAAGAGCAAAAATGACTACGGTGCGAACTATTATTTCCATTCGCATCACGTCACGGAGGCCTTTCATCAAATGGATGTCAAAAACGCTTTTCTCCATGGTGATGCAAAGAAGATATTTATATGAAACCTCCACTTGGTTTGTTTTCATCATCAACATCAGATGTTTGCAAGTTGAAGTGATCTTTGTATGAATTAAATAAGCTCCCAGAGCTTGGTTTGACAAGTTTCAATCTACTTTGCTACAATTCTCTTTTAAGCAGAGTAAATATGACTCGTCTTTGTTTCTTCAAAAAACGTCTACAAGTTGTGTTCTTCTTTTGGTTTATGTAGATGATATTATTATCACAGGAACTAATTCTTCATTAATCACTAGCGTCTAGCAGCAACTTAAGAATTCTTTTCATATGAAAGATCTGGGTACTCTTTACATATTTTTGGGTTTGGTAGTTCATTATGATTCTTTAGGTGTGTTCTTAAACATGACAAATATACCTCGGATTTAATTGCTTTGGCTGGTCTTCAAGAATCTTCCTACGTAGATACTCCATTGGAATTGAATGTAAAGTATCATCGTAAGGAAGGAGATCTTTCTGATCCACTTTGTTTCGATAATTAGTTGGGAGCCTAAATTATCTTACTATTACTCGGCTGATATCTCTTTTGCAGTCCAACAAGTGAGTCAATTTATAAAGGCTCCCCGCTTATCGCATTTGGTGATTGTTCGTTGATCATTCGATATCTCTTGGGAACGTCAATCATTGGATTATTCTTTCTCTAGTGGTTCTCTATTCGACTTAATGATTTCGATGATTCGATTGGTGGATGCCCCGACACTCGTCGTTACCGGGTGCATGTTTCTTGAGAGTCCTTGATATCTTGGAAGAGTAAGAAGACGTGTGTCAAAATCTTGATAGATTTGAATATCGAGCCATGTCTCTCGCTTACTCGAGGTTGTTTGGTTTTGCGTGGATTCTTGCTTTGAGATTGGATTTCCATCTAATTCTACTCCTCCATGCTAATAATACAAGTGCCTTCGATTGCAACTAATCCGTTTATCATGAAAGGACCAAACACGTGATAGTATCGTCATTATATATGAGAAGTTGTAGATAATGGTGTCATTACACTTCCACGCGTGTCTAGTGATCTTCAATTAGCCGATGCATTTACAAAATCCATGGCACGACGACGTCCTCATGGTTTCTAGTAGGCAAATTGATGTGGATCCTGACATCAATTTAGGGGGGGATGGGATTAGCATGATATTGTGAATATTGGAAACATAAATAGAGATAATATAGATATATGAAAATGTACTTAGAGATATTTTATATTTATTGTAGAATATTGTGTAGCATTAACTAGAGAATATTATGTAGAATAGTTGGTAGGATTTACATTAAGTGTAGGATATTTTGCTTCCTTTTATCTCTAATTCATCTTGTGTATAAATACCTATGTAGTCTGATGTATTAGATCAACAAATTGAGATAGCCATTCTTCAGTTTCTCTCTTGTTTTTCTCTGTTCTTAACAATTTTATCATATGATATTAATAAGAAAAGTTTATTAAGCTATTTGATAAGAAGTCCCTAGACTAGGGAGACCAAATATCTCCTCGGGAATAAGATGTAACTCTTGGAATTGCTTTTATAAAAAAACAAATCAAGATCGCGTTACAATGCGGGCTCAAAGGCCGACCTCTTCCGTCGACTTTGTCAGCTAGGGGTACATGCATGTTAGCTAATAAAATCAATAATCCGAACCAATTATTAGATTATTGGATTAATGGTTCAGGTTAACGGGTTATTGGTTCGGGTATCGGGTGGTGTTCTCTAGTTATTGGAGTATCGGTTTGGGTCTCGGGTTCACCACTTTTGTTAACGGGTGAACCAATAACTTGGAAATGGCCATTGTTTAATTACAATTGTACCCTTCCGTATATAACCTTTCATAAATAATTTGTGAGTCCTTATCTAAGTGAATTCTATATAACCACTTCTATATATAATTACTATGCTATTATAGCTAAATATGTTTTTCGATTTAACTTTGTGGATGATTTACATTACCTAAAGAGAACTTGGTATATTGCATAATACCATAAACTGCTAAGGTAGAATGTAGGTGCAAGTGCGCACAATGAGTTTAAGGACAAGATGCCTTAATAGTCGATAAAGTTCTAGTCATGAACACCGGGACTAAGGAATAGAAGTAATCTTTTTTGGCATGGCTCAGATTGATGAAATCAATCCATATCCTTGCCACCAAGTTAACACTTGCTTACCAGTAGGTGTTGACACCCAATTTTGACCCTCCCTTCTTCCAATTTATTTCCTCGAACGTCTAAATTATTAATAGAAAAATGCTTTACGTCTACCATTTTCACCATTATTACGATAAATATTATAATTATGGTTGTTATTATCATAGTAACCTTATTACTACTTATTCGCTGTTGTTGTTATTATTATTATTATTATTATTATTATTATTATTATTATTATTATTATTACTATCGCTATTATTATTATTATTATTATTATTATTATTATTATTATTATTATTATTATTATTATTATTACTACTACTAAAATACTATTAACTAATTT
>NC_081352.1:28597500-28644917 GCF_029784015.1 Lycium ferocissimum | reverse complement strand
GGAACTTATCGACGAGGCAACTCGACAGGCCATCGAGCATGTTGACGGTCTGTCCTTATGCTTATCAAAACAAATTGTTTCTTTTCCTCATTTTTTCGCTTTCCGATCATTCTAACTTCAAAATACCTGCGCAACACACAAAACACATCAAACTAACACAAACTTGCTCAAAAACAAGTAAAACTTAGAGTTAAAAAGCATTAGATGTGCCAAAATTCCCGGCACATTATCTATCATAGAGCTTAGAACATTTCTTTATTTGACTGAAAGGTGATGGCATCGTAGTATTCAATCGGGGGCACTTGGTCAACATTGGATGTTATAGCCATTTTTCAAGCTTAAATACGTACAAAATGAACACACATGTCAAACATAAGTATGGATACGTAAAACAATGTATAATGAGGCAGTTAGGTCAAAGAACTGGGTCACAAAAGTTTTAGGCAACTCTGTGCGAGCATTCTGTTTTTGCAGTGCATATTTTTCTTCAGTGCGTTCGCGCAATACAGGGGCGCAATCACGCTACTTTACTTTTTCTTTCTGCGCGTTCGCGCGGAGGACCAGCGCGATCGCGCTGAGTTGTTGTCAGTCCAGAATTTCAGAAGGCATTTTTACAAACAAGTTATGGGCATGATTTTGCGGCATCGATTTCATGATATTCATATTGCAACAAATCAGCACCCAACTCTCAACTCACATCACTCAACAACTCACAACAATTTTCATGACAAGAATAAGAGAATGAGAGAATCACACACCTTGTGGTTGGAAGTCGAAGAATTCTTAAAGATTTGAAGTTGAGTTCTAGAGAAAAGGGAGAGAAATAGGCGTCATTTTATTTTTCTCACTCCTTACTTCTGTTATTAACTGTTCGCTTACCTGGGACCTCCGCATTGACGCGTTCGCGTGGTCAAAAAGCGCTTTCGCGCTGACCAATTTTTCTCCTTTTTTTAAATGCGTTTGTGTAGAGGTATTTGAGACCCCTTTTTTCCAGAACACAATTTTTAGGAGTACGGTGTGAAAATTGTTGCCCTGCTCAAATTCACTCCTAAAATTCTGAAACTCTGTAGGTTAGTCAAAAATAATAAAATAAAATATTCTAAAAATTCATAAATGATGGGTTGCCTCCCACCAAGTGCTTGATTTAACGTCGCGGCACGACGGTTACCAACTTTACCGCTTTTCTCGCCATTTGGAGCTTATGAATTGGGCACCCAACTTAGATTCAAGTTTGTGACCATGAGCGGTGGGGGGTGGTAAGTAGATGAACAAGCCAAACATAATATTTTTCATCTTACACTTCTTGCCTTTCAAGTGAGGAATGTCATTTTTCCGTCTTGAGCTTGCATATTGCAAAATATATGGCAATTGAACTTCTTGAATTACGACATCCTCTCCTTACCGGATTGGATTCAACATCAATCATATTTTTTAGAGCAAAGGTTGAGTCCGATTTATTTTTTTCTTTGGCATCCCCAATAAACTCATCTTCTTGATTGACCCTCAACAAAGGGATTGCTCTTTCAACTTGAGCATTGGAGAGTTCATATTGAATCTGATCTGGATCGAATGCCCATGGTGGATTTTCTTCTTCTGTCATCAAACCAAGTTAGAGACTAGTTTCCAAGTATTCTTCCAAGGCTTTTTTATTTTGGTTACCCTCGCAGCGTACACTCCATCATGAGTTTGAACTCGCGATTTGGCCATGCTCACAATAAAAAATCACTACTAAACAAGTTTTGAAATAAAGATGCCATTTTTGTTTTCTAAAAATAAAATAAAACACAGAAAACAACTATACAAATATTCACAGGCTCGGTTCAAAGCAAGTTCGCTTATTTCCTAAATTAGCCAAAATACGTTAATTGTTCCCCGGCAATGGCGCCAAAATTTGAGACGCTCAAATTACACCTTTTAATGGCATAACGAGGAC
Source organism: Lycium ferocissimum (assembly GCF_029784015.1). Classification (NCBI taxonomy): domain Eukaryota; kingdom Viridiplantae; phylum Streptophyta; class Magnoliopsida; order Solanales; family Solanaceae; genus Lycium; species Lycium ferocissimum. Next base: position 28,642,984 of record NC_081352.1, on the reverse strand, counting down.
GTTGTCAAATATAGTAACCCGACAAGGTTGAGGTCGAATCCCACGAGAAAACAATATGTAGGCGTTTGCATTAGGAATAATCACCAACAACAGCTAGGCTACAAGAATGGAATAAAGGAAACTACTTCTCAAGTAACGATCCAATATATTTCACAAATTACAGATAATGGTAATGTTATGTTAATTAGCCTCGGAAATGGGCCTGAAGACCTTCAGTGCGAACGCCCCACGTGGCAGCGCGAATGCATGGATGATGTCAACACCAATGTTCTTCTTCAGCGCTATCGCGTTACAAACTCGCGCGAACGCGTGGAGTCACTGATGCGCGTCGGCGCGATCGCGTGCCCTACCTGCGCGAACGGGTAGGCTTAATTCCCAACCAAAATTTTCAGAATCCCCAGTTGTTTCAATGATCAACTCTTTTTCGTTTGTTTTCCACACTTAGGCTCTAGGGATCTCGTATTACCTGAAACATAATAAAAACACATAAAAATAACACAAACTTGCTTGAAACACAAGTAAAAAACCGCCATTAAAAGCATTAAATGTGACGTAAATACGCGGCACATCAATTGTATACAAGGTACAGTTTAATTTAAGAGAATGCAAGATGTTGCACATTTTTTCCCCCTGGGCTTTGTCTAGCGGTAAGAGGGCAACAACATGGTGTGCGGGTTAGCTGCACATCACAGGTTGGAACCCTGCCATAGACAAAAGCCTAGTATTTAAGTGGAGTAGGGTGGAGGGGCGGACTGCCGGACTGTTGAATATTGCATATATCACACTATCTTTTCTTGGATAATTAGTTGTTTAGTTGTAGGAGGAGTCTAATAGTTGATTTAGTAGAATATTTGTTTCTTAGTTCTAGTAAGAGTCTAATACTTTAGTTGTACAAGGATTCCACAATTTTGTTTATGTAGCTATATAAAGGTCTACAATAAATGGAATTTATGACGGATTTTCGTTCATATTTCTACCCGTTGCTTACATCTCTCTAAAAAAAAAAATCATAACACGGATCATTATCTACAGTTCTTAACCGTGCGCTACTGGTCACGGCATTTCTCAGTTGTCAAAAAAAAAAATAGATGTTGTACATTTTTAGTCATATTACCATGTAGGGTTAACTTACATGATATCTTATTACAATCTCAGGGCAAACTTCCAGATGGACAAGAAATAGTTGTGAAGCGGCTATCAGGGAGCTCAGGGCAAGGTGCGGAAGAATTTAAGAATGAGATCGTATTGATTACAAAGCTTCAACATAGAAATTTAGTGAGACTAACATCACTTTGCCTTGATTTTTCAGTAATAAAAATAATAAAACAACCCTAAATGTCATGACATGTTGCAAAACAAATGAATCAAATGACATAGAGGAGGAGTACGAAGAGTATGACGAGGAAACAATGCTACTTAAGGGTCTCATAGATGAGGTAGAACAGTTGGAAAATGAGCAAAAACCGAATATGGATGAAACGGAAGCCATCAATTTAGGGGATGAAGAGAATGTCAAGGAAACTAGGATAGGTGCACACCTAGAGGCACCCCAAAAGGAAGAATTGATAAGTCTACTGAAGGAATATGTGGACACTTTCGGATGGTCATATGCTGACATGCCGGGTTTGAGTGCCAATGTAGTATCTCACAGGCTACCCATCAATGCTGGTTTTAACCCTGTAAAACAGAAAATCAGGTAGTTCAAGCCAGATCTCAGTATCCGTATCAAGGACGAGGTAGAAAAACAGATCAAATCAGGGGTGGTAGAAGTAGTCGCGTACCCCACATGATTGGCTAATATAGTGCCGGTGCCCAAAAAGGATGGGAAAATACGGATATGTGTGGATTATCAGGACCTCAACTGAGCCAGCCCCAAAGACAACTTCCCATTGCCAAACATCCATATACTCATAGATAATTGCGCCAAGCACGAACTACAGTCATTTGTCGATTGCTACGTGGGATACCATCAGATCCTAATGGACAAAGAAGATGCGGAAAAGACAGCCTTCATCACTCCATGGGGAGTGTATCACTACAAAGTAATTCCATTCGGTCTCAAGAATCGGCACCACTTACATGAGGGTTGTGACCACCGTATTTCATGACATGATCACAGGGGAAATTAAAGTATACACGCGAGACGATGTCATCATTAAGTCAAGAGAAAGCTCAGAGCATACCAAAAACTTGCGGAAGTTCTTTGATAGACTCTGAAAGTTCAATCTGAAATTAAACCTGGCCAAGTACGCGTTCGAAGTGCTCGCCAGAAAAGTACTGGATTTATAGTAAACCGAAGGGGCATAGAGCTAGATCCAGCAAAGATTAAAGCAATCCAAGAGCCCCCTCCGAGGACTAAGAAAGAGGTTATGATCTTTTTAGAAAGATTGAATTACATTGGTCGGTTTATAGCCTAGTCCACCATCATCGTGGAGCCTGTACTCAAGCTCCTAAAGAAAGACGAACCCACAAAATGGACTGAAGAGTGTCAGAAAGCCTTCTACACCATCAAGAAGTACTTGTCCAATCCACCAGTTGTGGTACCTCCCAGACCTGGAAACCCACTTTTGTTATATTTGTCTGTCTCGGAAAACTCCTTTGGGTGTGTGTTAAGGAAACACGAAGAGATAGGAAAATAAGATTGCGCCATCTACTACTTAAGCAAGAAATTCAGCTCCTGTGAAGCAAGATATACACTGGTAGAAAAGACTTGTTGCGCCCTAACACGGGTAACCTAGAAACTGAGAAACTACTTGTCATCATACACCACCCACTCATATCCAAGATGGCTCCATTGAGATATATCTTTCGTCAGCCTATGCCTATCGGGAAGTTTGCCAAGTGGCAAATACTATTAAGTGAATTCGACATTGTATACCTAACACAAAAGCAAGGGGCAAGCATTAGCCGAACTGCTGCCTGAAAGTCCTGTGGATGAGGACCTCGAACCACTTCGAATTCATTTCCCGAATGAGGGAGTACTGTCCATAGAAGAAGAAACAGTAGAACCCTACTGGGGATGGAGATTATTCTTCGATGGTGCCATTAATTACAAAGGTTTTAGGATTGAGGCGGTCTTAATATCAGAAACTGGGCAGCATTACCCAATGGCCACAAAGCTCAAATTTCGATGTACCAACAATATGCCAGAATATGAGGCCTGCATCTTGGGTCTCAAAATGGCATTGGACATAAACATCAGTGAATTGTTGGTTATAGGGGACTCAGATCTGTTGATCTACCAAGTACGTAGGTGAATGGGCCACCAAGAATGATAAGATCTTACCATACATAAATCTCGCACAGAGGCTGTGCTAAAGGTTCAAAAAGATTGAATTGACATATGCGGAGGGCTTAAAATGAATTTGCGACTTTGCCACTATAGCTTGAATGATTCGGCGTCACGACGATTACATTGACCGCCGGAAATAAGTCCGAGGGAAGAGCACGCCTACTGCTCCCACGTGAAAGCGGAACCAGACAGCAAACTATGGTACGCCGACATCAAGTTGTATTTGGAGAAGGGAGAGTACCCCGAAGGTACCACAAGTAATCAAAGAAAAACCGTCCAAAGAATGGCGAATGGATTCTTCCAAAACAAGGAAATACTTTACAAAGGGATGCTAGTTCTGGGCTTGCTCCGATGTGTGGATGCTGCTGAAGCCTCGAAACTCCTAGAAGAAATATATGTAGGGGCCTGTGGGCCCTATATGAATGGTTTCGTGTTAGCCAAGAAAATCCTCCGAGCAGGATATTACTGGATGACAATGGAAGGAGACTGTTATAAATTTGTGTAAAGGTGCCATCAACGCCAGATTCATGGAGATCTAATCAAGGTCCCACCAAGTGAACTCAACGCCATGAGCTCACCCTGGCCATTCGTCGCCTGGGGCATAGATGCCATTGGACCTATCGATCTTGCAGCCTCGAATGGGCATCGATTCATTTTGGTCTCCATAGACTACTTCACCAAATGGGTAAAAGAAACATCACACAAATCAATGACAAAGAAAGTAGTAGCTAATTTCGTGCAAAACAACATCATATGCCACTTTGGCATACCCGAGTCCATCATGACGGACAATGGAGCGAATATGAACAGTTACCTGATGAAGGATATCTGTGAACAATTCTGAATCACTCATCAGAATTCAACTGCTTACCAGCCACAAATGAATAGAGATGTAGAAGCGGCCAACAAGAACATTAAGAAGATTCTGAGGAAGATGACAGACAATTACAAGTGCTGGCACTAACAACAGCTATATGCTTTATAGGGATATATACAATAGCTCGAACTTCAACCGGGGCAACTCCGTACTTGCTTGTCTATGGTACTAAAGCAGTCATACCTGCCGAAATTGAAATACCATCATTGAGAATCATTCAAGAAGGAATTGGACGATGCAGAGTGGGTTCAGACTCGATATGAGCAGTTGGCTCTAATTGATAAAAAGAAGATGGTTGTCGTATGTCACAGCCAACTATACCAGCAAAGGATGGCACGAGCCTTCAACAAGCGAGTCAGAGCTCGACTCTTTCAAATAGGGCAAATGGTACTCAAGAGAGTATTTCGGCCCCAAGACGAGTATAAAGGAAAATTCTCTCCCAGCTAGCAAGGCCCATATGTGGTCCGCAAAGTGCTCTCTAGATGAGCAGTGGTGTCACGCCCCGAACCATGGCCTGGGCGAAACACGGCACTCGGTGCCTTACTGCATGTGATCGAGCGAACCACATAGCTTGATGAATCATCATGAGGCATAACATGAGCGGAATATAACATGTAATGTGATGAGCATTTATAAAACATGATATGTCATAATATTTAATGAAATACTTGTTTAAAACATTAATGCGGAAATATCATAAATTGAGCCAAAGATGGATACACGACTCTGAGTATCTGACATGACACACTGACTAGTCTATAAAACCTCTAACATGAGTCTGAAATGCTAAACATACTTACTGGGGGACAACGCCCGCAGCATATCTTAAATACATAACTATCATAAAAGTAAATAATGACTAAACCCCGAATAAGATGGGGCTCATCAGCTTACCAAAAGCTGATACGTGGATGATCCTATAGAGTACATTTGTCGTCCTGTAAGTCCGTACCTGCATTGTGAAATGCAGGCCCCCGGGCAATAGAAAGGGGACGTCAGCACTTTGAATGTACTGGTATGTAAAGCAACTGAATGAAATAACATGGGACATAAAATAATAATGATAAGAACTGAAAGTGAAACTAAAACCTGGTCATGAATATGAATACATATACATATATAACATGGTAAAAATATCATAAGTAGGGAGAGCAATAACTTATAACCGATACATGGTCTGGTGCATGCGTCCCGCCAGCAGAACACTCAGTCCTTGCCAGGGAACATGAGATTTAATAAAATATGAAAGGATCCAGTCATTATGAGAGATCGTCGGGACATGGGTGGAGCGATCCTCATCTACGGTGGCTACGTAGTTTCAAGCTATCGAAGCCCTCTTCGGTAATTAAAGCAACTCCCAAAAACATGAACATGTAAAATAAGTGGCACTGCCGCCCATGGTTTTCATGAATATAACTTGCTTGTACATAGATATCATAAATTATAGCTTGCTTGCATGAACTTGTAAAACATGTATAGTATTTTCTTGAAAATAACATAATATATCATAAACTAGCATGCATGAACCCATGGAATAAGATATATGGGTTTTTCATAGATTACGAGATGCATTCTTAATAATCATAAAGAAATATTAAGAACTCAATGATGGAATTATAACAATTCATACATAATATAATCATGGACATGGACTAGAGGTTATCATGAGCATGGTATAGAAACCCTAGTTTTCGTAAAGAATCATAATTTATGGATTATGAAGCGTGGGGAAGAACAATGATGTTCCCACACGTAGATAGTAACTCTACATACCTTAATCGCTCCAAAACTTGAAGAAAAGTTTGAATCTTTGAAGAAGAATTCCAAAAGCTTTGAAATTGAAACCTTGAGAAGAGTTTTCACTGATTTTTGTAGCTACTGTTTGTGGCTCAAAGGGTACTTCTCTGGACCTCCAAATCCAATCTTCACCGTTCATATTTTAGACTTATGTGTTATGAACACTCAGTTAAAATTTGGGCTCAATCCAACGGTTAGATTATCGGAAAACACCAAATTAATATGGCTGGTCGGAATGAAACTCAACAGAAAAATACTAGAGTTTTCTCCAACTTTTTACCACTCTTGATTTTTATAGGGTAACGGGATGGATGGATTTATTCTAGTCTTTATAAATGATAAATCTTGTAGAATACAAAGGTTCTTGATTAGAATATTTACCTTGGAGGAAACCTTTGGAAACTAGATTGTCAAACCAAATTCTTGAAGGTTTCTTGATTTTTCTTGATTGCAAGAATGAGTTTCTTGAAAGATTGAAGTGTCTAGGTTCTTTAGGGATGGAGGTAGAGAGAAAAAGAATACTCTCTTAGGGTTTATAATAGTGTTATGGACATTTTTTCTTCATAAAATAATAAATAGGGAGTCCCAATTAGAGTAGGAAAAGGCTAAAAAACGTAACTCAAAATCTAAAAATTCTGTTCCGACCAGCATTAGTAAAACAGGGATAAATCTTAGCACAGAGCTCCGTTTGAGCTCCACAAGATACTGTTGGAAAGATATTTCAAAGGATTACAACTTTAATGCTTTAAGTTTTCTCAAATTATCAACTAATCAAGGAGTTACGGGTGCCCGAAGTAGGCTGGTCAACTACTTTCGTAAGACGTATAAACTTTTAAATTTTTCGCTAAAACTCTAACGATACGAGTCTAACATGAGTTCTAAGATACGGGGTGTTACAAGTGGTGCTAGCAGAAATGGACCGGAAGAAGTGGCCCATAGACAAAAATTACAACATTTAAGCAAAAATTACGTGTGAAGGTTGCTTTTCAAATTGTAACAAATAAATATATATGCTTGTAATAGTTATTTCTTTCTTGTAATCATTTGTAATAGATAGAAAAACCACCGTGCTCGATTTCATAATATGAACTACGCGATGACCGACTTCCCACGCTAGGATACGAAGGCAGTCCATTTGTATTAATTGCATTATTAGTAAAAATCAAAACTCAATTATCTTAGTCTTTAAACTAATCTTAGCTTTGAATATATATTCATAGGATAGACTTCTTTAGTTCGGTCGTACCAAATTGAGAAAACCAAGAAACAAAACCTTCTAGTAGGTGCTAAGGATGAGTTTAGAATTGGCATGAAGAGATTACCCATAACCCTTAGCATGTAAATTCCTCCAACAAGTCCGTGGAGATGTACTTTTTGGACTTGATATCAACATGAAATGGTATTGTTTTACTCCAATTCTAGTTTCCTTAAAAAAAGAGTCTATTAATCATATTTCGACTACATTCAAGACTCGGCATGAGAGTTCGCCAAGCAAATAGGTAAACTGGGGAAGAATTTTTTAGAGAGTCTCAAAAATTCCATGCAAGAAAGAGGGAGTGTTAGCTATCAAAAGTAGCGGAGAAGGGAATGCTTTCTCATTCACAAGCATAAGTCATGACAATTAACTTAAACAATTTTGAAAAAATTATGTATTTCTTTCACAAATAAACAACTCATGATCAACAAATTACGAAAAATGCTTTTTCTATGATAAGATAAATTCATCTTTCGATACCGAATCCAAGAGGATTGAACCCAAGGGAGTTAGCGAGACCAAAGACGTAGCCAGAGGTAGTGACATGGATCAACTTTATAGGAAACTAACACCTTGTTGATGTAGGTCTCCATGTCATCAAGAGGACGACCCGCTTTTCTAACCTTATTTTTGTATGCAGGAAAAGATAAAGTCACCAACGAGATTGTGGAAGACCTCGGTCAACGGAGAAAGTGTATTATTGCAGGAGAGCCAAAATTGTTTGGAAGGGCCTTAACAAAAGATCAAAATGCCACTATTAAATGTCTAACCATGAGAAAAAGTTGTATCAAAATGCCACAAGGGAAAATATCTAACCACGAGGGTTATAAAAGGATCGGAATTCCACAAGGGCAAATATCTAACCACGAGGGTTATAAAAGGATCAAAATTACACAAGGGAAAATATCTAGTCACGAGGACTATAAAAAGATTTAAAAGGGTAAATATCTAGCCACAAGGGCTATAAAAGGATCTAAAAGGGCCAATATCAAGCCACGATATAGTTGACCAAAATGGAGGATCCAAAAGTGGGCACGACGGCTACAAAATGAAAAACTTTGCGGAAAACATCAAAGAACCAAAAGGTCACAATGGTTGAAGGAGGAGTTTGACCGCGAGGGGTATACATCATTAGGAACATAAAGATTAAAGAAAGATGATTTAGCCAAGGGCCGTCTGTGATTCATGCATCGTAATCGTGAGGGCCATCTCATACTAATACAAAACTTTCTATTCCTAAAAAAAAAAACAAAAACGCGAGGGTCCGTTCATACAAATATTGTCACGAGGTTCATTCATACAAATATTGTCGCGAGAGCCATTCATACAAATATACCACGAGGGTTATTTAAAGTTCAAACATGAAATTAATGGGCCATTCATACAAATCATCCATGAAATAAGTTTACAAATATTGCCGCGAGGGCCATATGTTTACAAACATTACCCGCGATTAGTCCTACAAACATGCCGCGAGGGCCATTCATTTAACTATGCGATGACTTTCCTTAGAAACATTGTCAAGACGAGGGCCATTCATACAATCTATGGGCATAAATACCATTCGTACAAACATTTGCAATTTTGGCCGTTCATGACAAACATGCCCTCAAGTTGAGAGCATTTATAAATTTGTATGATAGTGGCTTTACCAATTTGTGGCACTCAAAAATTTGATGCGAGGATATTCATACAAACATTATTGTGAGGGCCACTCATACAACTAGTTCTTTAAGGGATATTTATTCAAACATGCCCATGATTTTCTAAAAAAAGTAATTTATCATTCATTTAATGATTTTCCGCGAGAGCATTCATAAAGTAATGAAAAGGGGTTATAAACCACAAGTTTGCCGATAAGGACATAAACCATGTGAAGTGGTCAAAGATAATAACACGGACCAAGATGGTCATTGAGATTTATCACCGCCACGAAGGTCTAACTTGGAAACAATACCAAGCGGTGTCGAAAAAAAACACCGAATGGTAAACCTTTGAAAACAAGACCAAGGAGTCCACCAAAATGTTACGCAGTAAATGAAATGCAGGTTTAGTAGCCCTCAGGAAGAAGAGCAGGCTGATATGGACCAAATTCAGACGCATGCGGAGTAAATGTGAAATTTTTTCTTACGCAGCCGGTCGACATAGGGTGCCCATGAGAGTCAAGCTCTCCGGCCAGTATTTGGAAGATCGCTTCACCTTATGCTCAACCATACAAACTTTCTTTCTTTTGAATTTTCCTACAACCGTTCAGGCGCACACCGACACACATAAAGGCATTCCCACATAAGGGATACCCTTTTCCTCCTATCGAGTTGAACTAGAAGTAACTTGATTTCTGTGACTAGGGATATGTAGCCGGACTCAATACCAGAGAGTCAGTCATATTCCAACCAATTACTCCGGACTTCTACATTCCAACCAATTACTCCGGACTTCTAAGTTTCAACAACCGAGAAATTCAAAATTTGCTTAGATTTGCATTGAGAAGTCTAATCGAATTGAACTACAACTAGCCTGAATTCTTATGTAATCTGAGATATGTAAGAAACCCATAGACTAGGGTCCGGCCATATATTTTGAAAATCACATGAAAAAGAGAGGTAATTTGAAGATTGGTCAGTCAAAAATTAGGGTTTGTCAAATTTCGTTACTTAGGGGTGGTCCCGCCATCCCCGAGTACTGAAGGGGCAGTTGTTGACACCTAATTTTTGACCTCCCATAATTTATTTTAATTACCCGGAGTTCGTGGATATCAAACGGAGTGAAATATGCTCTTTCTATAAGTCAAAATGATTTTACAAAATTGTTTCGATAATATTTTGCCACGTCATTTGGCAAAATATCTTCAAATATATGTTATAAATCATCTAGAAAATAATTTACGTATTTTTATAATTAACATGAAGCATTTGCCAAGTTCGGTCAGAAAATAATTTAAAACAATTATTTAATTAATTGTTAAAATTATTGAAGGTTTAATTAGCAAGTATTTCACTCCATTTAATTCAAGAAATTTGATTAATTAAATAAGTTAGTCATTTTACCTCTCAATTCTCGATCCTGCATAATCAATTTGCATTTGCGCAATTTTTAGCCTAATCATAGTTAATTAAATGCTTAGTTGTGGCTATATTCATAAATTGTTTGTTGTATGATTAATTGCGGCCACAATTGAAATAATCAATTGTTGGTTAATTATGGCCTTAATCGAAATAGCTAATTTCATGGCTTAAGTCAATTGAGATCATTTTTGTAAAACTAATCCTTAAATTGGTTGATTAGATTAAATATGGCCATAATTGAAATGTCCAATTTCATGGTTTAAGTCAATTAAGGTCATAATTGCAATTAAAACTCCTTATGTAATTAGGCATGCCTTTAATTCAATCAAGTGGACAATTAGTTAATTATGGCCACAATAGAAATAACCAATTTCATGGTCTGAACCAATTGAGGTCATAATTGCAAACTTGAGTTTGTGGCGTAATTAACAGTGTTCATTAGTTTGTCTATTTGGTTAATTAAATGGTATTTGGCTACGATTGAAGGGTAAAATTAATTAGCTTTCTTAATTATGACCATTTATTTAAACAAGTGTTAAGACCATATATATATATATACATATACGTATATACATGTGTATACATGTGTATCATGTGTATATGTATATCATGTATATACGAGTGTATATATAAAATCCCCCTCCCCTTTCTTTTTTTAATTTGACCAGGCCCAGTCCGATAAGGACTGACCCAGCCCAATTATGTGTAAAAAAGGGAGAACCCCTCTTTTCATTTTCATTTTTTACAAACAAATGACCCCTTAAGAAAGAGAAAGAGGGTTTCTCTTTGGGGAAACCCTAGACGCGCCTTACTCCTCTCTCTCTCTCTCTCTCTCTCTCTCTCTCTATTAAGTTATATGCCTAAAACGGAAAGCATCGTGTGCTCGATGCTTGGTGTTGACTCGGCATATTTGACCGGTAAATCTTGGCAAAGGTTGTTTATTTCCGCCATTTCTCAACCAAAACCACCACGGTTCAACCCAAACGAGGTATTATCTTCCCCCTTTTCGTACTTTTTCTACATTTCAATGGTCATGGACTGTAATTCCTTAGTTGTTTTTGTTGTGTTGTGATTTTGAATCCACAAATGTTATTGGTTCGCGAAGAACCATGCAGATTGACCTAGTATTGGGTGTTGACACCAAATTTTGTCCTGCCTTTCTTCCAAAATATTTATTTATATTTTATTACAATTATTTGCTTTCTATTAATATCGTCATTTTTCATTATCCAACTATAGTCACCGCCTATTATCATTATTATTACCGTTATTATTTTTTATTATTATTATTTTGCCATCACTTAATCATAATCGTCATGATTACTTTTAACATCTTACGCATCGCATTTATTTTATACAATTATACGATAGCATTTACTTACTTCTAAACTTTAAAAATGTTATCGCGCAATCATTACGATATCATATAATTTTATTTTTATTTGAGTACTAGTAATATATTTTTATATTAAGTAATATTTTAGCACGTGTTAATGTATAGTGAAATAGAGAACATCTTTTCATTTTTAAATTTAGAGGCCTAGAAATTAAAGGAAGAATGCAGCAAAGGCCAATAAGCAATACCTATTCAAATTTCAACCCTTAAAAAAACGGCCCATCTGCCTCAATTCAAATTCGGCTAGCCCAACTCAAATGACCAGCCCATCAACCAAATTAACCCATTTAATTCTTTCTCTTGAATTAAGACTATACCTAAGCGTATTTGTCTCCACAAAAGACGCCGTTAGCAACCTTCCTCCATTTTTGATAAAGACCTTCCCTCAATATTTTCAAAGTCAGAATTGTTACTCTATTTCGGTGCAATATCTTCATCGCTCTCCCACCATTACGAGTAAGGTTCCTAAAGCTCCAATTCACTCTCTGAATTCCATTCCATTCTTATTTAACCCACTGTCAAGAGTTTTAGACTATTCCAGCAGCCTTGACTTTTTCAAACTTCTCATGCTATTTTGATAGATAAAATCAGAATTGCCAAAGTTTGCTCCACCTTTTTGGTGAATATTTCTGTAATCGTCGCTGGCCTTAGCAGAAGAGGTCAAAATTTTTGTTTGAATTTCCCAACCTTAACGTTTCAAAATCCCGCCCAAAAATCTAAAACACTATTTTCGTCCTATATATACTAGCATTTGGAGTTCATTTGAACAAGTTTTCTTGGAGAGCCGCCTCCTCTTTACCCTAAGTTTTTAGTCGCATCTGAAAGTCACTTCTTTAACCTTGCTCAATCTCAATTTTTTTTTTACTCAAAAGTTGAAATCCTAGTTTCTCTTTAGTTTAGTTTTGGTCTGTCCATTTCCATCTGAAGACCTAAAAGCCTTAGTTCACTACACCTAAAGCAGGTAAAATCTGATCCTTTTCGTCTCTGTTTATGCGATTGAAATTAATTATTTTTTTTCACTACTAGAGACGTGGCTTTTATGTTTAGTAATTCGCTTAGTCTCTCTATTTTTTTTTTTGTTATGTTGTTGTTCTCTGTGCTTAATATTTGTGGCTCTGCTTTCTGCTTTGTTCAAAGTGCAACATGGCTTAGTTGATGTCATTTTCTAAGTATTTTAGCTTAACTTTGATTCTGGTGTGTGAAGTTGCAAGGCATGAATCATTTACAACTTTAGGTACCCTTTATCTCTTCAAAACGATTTTAATCTAAGAAGATTAACTCAAAGTATGGGCTGTTGTTTTCTTTTACGGAAGCTCACGTTAGATATATTTTTTTCCCGCTATTCTTGTTTATTTGTTCTTTGTTCGAGATGAGTATAATTTGGGATTTGTTTCGTCGTTGAATATGTTATAATATGCGACTTTCCTACCTGCTTGAATGTGTGTACAATTTAAGTGAAGTAAAATAAAGAAGAACTAGAAATAAGATCATAAATGTACCTGAAGACTGATTTCATATACTTTTTGGCAAAAAAAAAAATAAATCCTACTCAGAAAAAAAATTGTTGTAAACACAAAATGAGCAAAGAAGGCGACGATTCTTGGTCGTCAAAGAACAAGCAAGTGTTAGAAAAAGAAGAAAATGAGACAACAAGTGAAATAGTAACAACATTAGATGTTGTTGCAGTTGGTGTGGCTTTTGCTGCATGGGGCATTTCTAAGTTAATTGGTGAAAATAAAGAAAATAACAACAAGATGATGAAAAAGCTATATCTGTGATCTTCGTGGCAAGAAATGAAATTGAATCCCATTTTGATTTCTACTCGTATTACAAGTTCTATCTTAATTTCTTATATTTTTCTAATTCCCTGCAAGCTGCTTTAATATTGCACTAGTGGTTGTTATCCCTTTTCTTATATATATGTTGTGTACTTGTGGCTTAAAATGTCTATGTTATTATTAGTGAAAAATATGTGATAACCCTTTCGATCAAAAAAAAAAAAAAGGGGGGGGGGGGGGGGGGGGATGCATTGTTTAGAGCTTAAATCTTTACTGTTAGCCAATAATATAATTCTATCATGTGTTTTTGTTTACTTTATTCTCATGGAAGATCCTGGTTATGACTTTTTTATTTTAAGTAATGGAATCTTTGAAATACATAGTAGTTCTAAGGAGAATATTTATACTTCAAGTGAAGAAAATATTTATGCACTTTGTTAGAGGATTTGTAAAATTGTATCATGAATGCTTACGGATTTGCTGTTATATTTTTGACATCTCGCTACTATTGAGGGGTAATAGAATATCTTCTAACTCGTTATTTTCTCCTTTTTCTATCTTGCATGAATTACCGGAGCAATGAAGAGTCTCATGAGAGACTCGACGAGGCCGCTATATCGGGACACAACCACTGCATTTCCTCTCGTGTTCAAATTCGTGTCTCTAATGGATCACATCTTAGATATCCAAGGCTCTTATTTTGAGACAGCCTATACAAAGGCCTTTCTGCTACTTTGTTTCGATCTCTTTTAATTGCTTTATTTGCCCTGTCTATTATGGGACCTTTGAGTGTGTAGTGGGTAGCTCATTCACAGTCTGTTCACCTAGAATTATTGTTACGGTTAAGATATAATTCAAGAGCTTAATCAGTTAGAGGTAATAAGGAATTAATTAGTTAGTATCACCTATTCTACATGTATTCGTTTAGCTCTTTAGACAAGTTCGGAAGATTTTCTCATAGGTGATTTAAGTCACATTTTGCATTCATAATTTAAACTAGCATGGAATTCTTGGTCTCAAGTTTAAAGACGATCTCAATGTCCAGAAAGTGATTTTGTTTGGCCTAACTTTCAACCAATAATTTAGTTAGTCCTTTATTGTTTAAAAAGATCAAAATTTCAATCACAACTTGATACATGGTTTCCTTTTAAAAAATAAAAAAAAAGGGGAGTATAAAGACGTCTTAAGCATTTGTAAATGTGAGTTTTTTTAAAAAAAATTAATATTTGTGAGTCATTTGGTTTTTAATCAATTCATCACTAACACCATTTCGTATTAATCTAAAGTTTGGCCACTAGATTAGTAATGAAATTATGTTTAGCTATTAGTAATCTACATCACGTATAATATGGTACCCTTTTTCTTTAAAGGCTTTAAAACTAGTGTTCTAGTGAATACTTGTAGTCCTAATGATTTTCACATAAATATGTACTCAAGATTTTCTTTTCTAAGCAGTATGGGAAGCAATCTTTAAAATGACATTTTGCTAGCTAGAATTAATTTTCGTTTAAACGCAACTCTGATTTTCAAACTCATTCATGACTGATTACTTTTGAAAGTAATGTTTAACTATTGTCCTAATTTAACTGAAGAGGTACTATTCATTTTATATATTATAGTTTTATATACTTTATATAACTCTTGTATAATCGGCTTTAGATTAATTAACCTAAGTTTGGTCGGTAATCGTATTTAACAGATTCTAATGGATGCCTAAAACCTTCCCATTAGGATATTTAGAACCTTACCTAGAATTTATTAGGTTAGTAAGACCTTTAAAATTGGAGTTTATTTTAGGCATTTAATTAGTTAAAATAGGTATCCTAATTCACCGTTAAAATAATTAGGTGGCGACTCCTTAAGTTAAATAATTAGGAATCACCAATATGTTATACTCCGCTTTGATCCGGTTAAAATGGGGTATAACATTGGGTCAAATCCGACCTTTGCTTGCTTATTTATACTGAATCTCAATCATTAGATGTGGTATTGAGAGATGCAATTCTGAGAATTGCAAAACTCCCATATTGAAAATGATCTAGGGTTTGGGATTTTTGGGTTTCTATTATTTACATTGTTACACAGACCTTGAGAATACTGAATATCATATGTACTCACAAAATCGAATTAACTAGGGTTTTCTGCTATTTTAGCTAAAGACCTTTACTTATTCGAGTTTTTGTAGTTAAAATTTTAATTATTCTTTGTTTGTGGCTGAGTGTGGGGGAGCAAGGAGGTCTTCTTGAATCCATTCTTGACCAGGCTACACCAAAGAAAGGTAAATTTTCTTCCGTTAGTTGTTTTTCTTTCTATTTAGTCTTAGTTGTTAGTTTCTGTCATGCCTTAGTTGTTGTAGTTAATTTGTTGTATGTTTTGGTTGTTGTTGAGTTTAATTTCCTATTAATGATAGTTTAAGCCTAATTAATATGCATTAGTTGCTATTTCTAGTTACCTTTTATGTTAATAATGACTTAAGCATGATTAATAGGCATTAGTAGCTATTATTAGCTAAATTTCTAGTTGTTAGTAATTTAGCATGATTAGGTTCTTTAAACTATTTGTTTTAGGTTAGTTGCTTGTTAATATTAACATCATATGGCTTAGTATGCTTTTCATATGTTGCTTTAGTTTATTTCCTGTTAATAGTGGCTCAACATGATTACAGTGTCTTTGCTTACTGTCTAGTTATTGCCTTGTTAGTAATAGCCTGATATAGCATATGTTTCACTTATTGTTGGATCTTGCTTAGTTTAATGGGACCAGTATTGCTCTTATTGATCAAATCATGTTGTTAGTGACATTCTGAATGGTTTAGTTTGGTTTGTAGTGTGGTATGCCTAGGAAATTCATTCAGCCTTTTGTTTGCCTATTTGGTTTACCGTTAATATGATATCAATTTGCTGCTTGAAATTCTTTATTAAACCTAGCATAAGTTCATCATGTCTAAGACAAGTATAAGAACTTGTCTGTGTGCATCCCTTAATTTTAATTAAAATGTCAACTTGTGTCTATACCGTTTGCACCCTTTAGATATGAGTTCATACCTAAATATGGCTTAGTTGATTGAAATGGAATAACTAATGACTTTAAATAACAAAGTTTGTCCATTTTAGCCTAATATGATATCACTAAGGTCCCTGTTTGATTTATGAGTTAATTTTGACAAGTGTTGGCATTAGTATGAGCTTATCTGATTCACTTAGCTAAATAAGTATCAAATGGGGTCTGATAAGTCTAAATAGGGTTAATGAGAATCTGAATTTAACAGCAGTCACCTGTAGATATGTAGTATCTCTAAATGAATGCTTTTCTTGCTTAAGAATAAGTTGGGCACACTGATGGTATACTTAAATATACTAGGCATATACAATCTCTGTATACCTTAGGTATATATGAACTTATATATTTGGTATAAATATGGTATATCATCTATGTGGGCTTAGAATTGCCAGCTTGTGCATCATAATAGTATTGATTTGGGCCTGGTTCTTTGTTTGTTTGCTGTGTTGGGCCTTTCCTTTATATGTTGTGAGTTGGTTTATATTTGGGCCGCATCTCTCGCCATTTTACTTCAAAACTGGGCCTGCCTGTTCAAGTCCTTTCTTTATATTTATAATTTGAGCTAGGCATTTCTTTGTATATGTTAACTGCATAAGTATGTTTTTTTTTTTTTTTTTTTTTTTTTTTTTGCATGTTTGTGTACATAATTGGTATATGTGTGTAATTAGTCTATGTTAAACAAGTAATTAAGTTCTAGATACCCTCTAACCATAAATTTCCTTTTTCTCCTTTGTGTTTGCATGTGAAAATACCGTGGCCACTTGGGCCGTTTTCCTCCATTTAAACTTGTTGGGCCTGAGGCCCAACCTTCTTCTTGATTGAGTCCGTGCAATCATGGAGATGTTTGAAGGCCCAACCATGGGTGAAAATGGTAACTGATGGGCTTAGGTAGGCTCACCAGCCTAACCTTTTCTTCACTTTCATGTATATATTTGTATAATTTGTAAGTATATGTAAATACACTTGTAAATATTGACCCTATATGATTAGAACTTAGGAAATACGCGTAGTCGTTAGGTAATCGCCTCAAATGATTTTCAAACTCGGTTAATTCTTATCACGAGCATGAAACTGGTAAATTTGAATATGTTATAAATCTTTTCAAAGTTAAAACTGGAATTGATAATATGGTTAATATAAAGGGACTTTGGAAATCAAATTTGAGGTGATTTGGGCCTCACGCCCTGGGCAAGGAATCTGGAAAGAAACAAAGATTATTTTTTGGGCCTCACGCCCTTGGCAAGGAATCTGGAAAGAAACAAAGATTATTTTTTGGGCCACAAGCCCACTTTAAGACTAGAAAAACAAATTGTTCTGTTTCAAAAGATTTGGACAATTTGGACTAGAAATGTTTTTGTTTTGAAAAGGACTTAGACTGATTTGGAGTACAAATTTGAAACAAAAACTCAGATTCTTTTACAAGTGTAATCTGAACACTTCTAAAAAATGAATTGGACTTAATAATTTTCTCACTTCTGGGCTAAAAACACGAGGAAATACACTTGGACCAAATTTGAGATAAGCTGGCTTTGGTGTTAGAATATGGTTAAACATATGAGCTTCAATGGACTAAAGAAATGAAAACAATAAACTCTTTTTTTCCATACCTATGATATTATTATAAAGGGGATATACTCCATTTATTTTCTATATAAGTAATAAAAACTTATAGAACTAAACTCATATCATTAGGACCAAATTAGTAGCAACTCTACTTGAGAGAAATCCCGAGTGTGTTTTGGTCCGGAAATGAAGTAAGTTGAACCCTTATAAGCATTTTAAACTAAATCCTTTTTTAAAAGGGACATTTTTGCCAAAAAATAGGATTGATGATAAGCATGGTACTTTTTGCAAGAAAGAAACATTTTTTCGCAAATAAATACAATAATCACACATTGAAGCTCGTAAGTCAGCTGTATTCTGCGGATCTTTAATACTATGGTGTTTAAAACCTTCCATAGGGGATCACCAGGACTCTTACCTCGAACTCTGGTTTAAAAAGGTTTTTTCTCTTGTTTTTCTAATTTCTATTATAAAATTAGGTGGCGACTCTAAAAACATAAAATCCAATTAGAGCACCAACAACCTCTTATAGCATGTTTGGCCAAGCTTATTTTTCCCCAAAAGTACTTATTTTTTAATAAGTGCTTATTTGAAAAAAAGCGAGGTGTTTATTTGGGAGAAAATAAGTGCTTTTGGGGAGAAGTAGCTTTTTAAGCCAAAAAAAAATAGTTTTTGCCCAAAAGCATTTTTTGAAAAGTACTTTTGAGAAATATACAAATAGAAGCACTTTTTAAAAGCCAAACACTAATGATCGCTCAAAAGTGCTTTTTTTCATTAAGTCAAAAAAAATAGTTTTTGCCCAAAAATATTTTTTTGAAAAGTATTTTTAAAAAAAATACTTTTTAAAATAAAGCGACTTTTTAAAAAAGCTTGTGATACAAACACTAATGATGCCCGACGAGCGGTCAAAAGTCGCTTAGAAATATGAAAAAGAAATTTTTTAATTTTAACTTTAGCCCCGTTCAAACACGAGAGCGCCGTTTTTCGCTAAACGCACTCTTTTTGAAAAGTACTTTTAAAAAAAACTTTTTTTTTTTAAAATATACTCTTGTCCCGTTGGGTATAAAGGACACGGGGAGCTGCCTTGGGTATCTCCGAGGACTTGAGCTAAGGGATTGTTTACTGAACGTCCCATACTTTACGTAACAATGGTCACCATCTCACTTCAGTCATCATCATCATCAATAGACCATTACTTCTCAACCTCATAAACACGGTCTGTTGACTTGGAAAAACCAAGTCTTCTTACTCTTTGTTACACCAACTTTGTCAATACTACATCTTCACATGGCTCTGTGCCTCCGTTAAATAATAAATAAATAAATAATCCGAGCTTGTCCCCCAGTTATACTAACATACCATGGTGATGAACTTCAATATTCTCATATTTCTTCTAGTACTATGTGGCAATATCTTCTTGATTTTCAGCCAAGTTATTACTACTCCCCTTCAATATATCTGCCCAAACACAACTTCTTACAGTCCCAACAGCACTTACAACTCTAATCTCAAAGTTCTCCTATCATCTTTGTCCTCTAATGCTTCTAGGCCTAGTGGATTTTACAACTCAACAGCTGGTCACACGGGTTCTGATGTAGCTTATGGCCTGTTTTTATGCAAAGGAGATCTTTCCCCTGACGTTTGTCAAAATTGTGTGTCAAGAGCTATTAAAGATATCTTGGAAAGATGTCCAAAAAGAAAAATTGCTGTCATTTGTTACGACGAATGCTTGTTGCGTTACTCGAATCGATCCATCTTTGCCACAGAGGATGTATCAGGTGGATCCATTTTGTACTGTTGTTTCAGCTATTATATGTCTATTTCCGTAGTTTGGTGTAGCTTTTTGAGCTGTAGTGTGTTAGGGTTTGTCCTGACTTTCTTACCTTATAAGGATTTCCTTACCATAATTTTGTTTTACTTCTAGAAGGAAAACTAATTCTTTTCTTGGATCTTATACAAATAAAAAATAGGGCAAAGGTGCAAATATACCCCTCAATTTTGTGATTTAGAACAGATATACCCCTCGTTATAAAAGTGGTGTATATATACCTCTGTCGTTACAAAATGATGCAAATATACCCCTGCAGTTACAAAATAGTGCAAATATACCATCTTCGCTGACGAGGTATTTTACAAAAATCATTTAAGTTATTTTTTAATTAAAAAAATGCCACGAGACTTTAAAAAAAAGTCCACCCATTTTTTTCTTTTTGAGTAGACATACTTTTCTAAAGCCACATAATAATTTTTTTCTGATGGATTGGGTCTGGTTCATTTAAAAAAATTAGTAGACTTATTTTTTTAAATTCACAGAGATATTTTTTTAAACGAACCATACCCGACACACCAAAAAAAATTATCATGGCTTTAGAAAAATATGTCTACTTAAAAAAAATAGGTAGACTTTTTTTAAAGTCACATGGCTTTTTTTTAATTAAAAAATACCCTAAATGATTTAAAAAAAAAAAAAAAAAAAAACTCCCGACAGAGAAAAGGGTATATTTGCATAATTTTGTAATGGCAGGGGTATATTTGCACCATTTTGTAACGGCAGGGGTATATATACACCATTTTTATAACCAGGAGTATATCTGCTCTAAATCGCAAAATTAAGGGGTATAATTGCACCTTTGCCCTAAAAAAATATTATGCTTCTTTTAGTATGGTTGTTTAAGGTTTTCTCTGTTAGCTTCAACATGACACTTTTTGTTTTGATCCCAACACAGTGTTTGTTATATTTTGGTCTATTTCTGGCGTTTGTTACTCCCTCCGTCCAAAAAAATTATCCTAATTTGATTTGACACGAAGTTTAGTTTTTGGTAGAAGACTTTTGCCATATCATACAAATATAAACAAAGTTCCAATTATACCCTCAAGGGCCAACTGATTAGCATTGAACGGAAAACACGTTAAAATAAAAGAATAGTAAAAAAGGTTTGACAATTCCATTTACTTTTTAACAACTGACTTTTCAACCTAATATAATAACCCCACATTGTTTACTTTAAGTTTTTGTGGGGTCCTGTCAGTTTTTAAAAGGAAAGGATAGTAGGGGTAGTAATGGAACTCAAAAGTAAGAGGATTATTAAATTTAAAAATGTGTCAATCTTTTTTTAACAGATTAAAAAGGAAAGAACGATAATTTTTTTGGGACGGAGGGAGTGCATTTTTAGTGTTGTAGTTCTGAGACTTTCCTGATATTTTTGGTTAAATCTTTTATTTTCATGACTCTTTAAATACACTAGCCAGAGTTTGTTAAATATTTGATCTTTGCTCAAATCGATCTATTTTTGGCACTGTGGATGAATCAGTTGTAAAAACTTTGTACAACGATCAAAATGTTAGTGAACCGAAGAGGTTCTTGCCACTACTCGGAAACACGATGGATGAAATAGCAACTGTGGCTGCAAAGGAAAATGATCGTTCAGGGAAAAAGTTTGCTACTAAAGAAGCCAATTTTTCGTCACTTGAGAGAGTTTATTCACTTGCGCAGTGCACTCCGGATCTCTCTGAATTTTCTTGTTATACTTGCCTGAGATTTGCGATTGAAAATTTACAGAGTAATGGCTGGAAAGGCGGTAGGGTTATCTTACCGAGCTGTAATATTCGTTATGAGATGTACCCTTTTTATAACATTACTGCTGTCGCGCCACCACCTCCACCACCAGTTCTCCGTTCTCCTCCTCCTTCTTCAATGTCCAATTCGACAAGCAACGATAGAGGTAATTTCTTTGCACGCTGTTCTCTAATTGACTAGTTGAACTCAATTTGCTTTTGAAACATTTAGTGAGTTACCTGTGGTAATGGTTTTGTTCTCATAGGTTAATATTTTTCAGTCTATTAGGCTAGTACCACTATCCACTACTTTGTGACAAGTATTTGTAATAAGTTCATACTATTTTTATTTTTTAAAATTAGCATACAACAACAACACCACCGCCACCAACAAAAGCAACACACCCAGTGTACTTCCATAAGTGGGGTTTGGAAAGGGTAAAGTATACGCAACCCTTAATCCAACCTTTGTGGGTTAAAGATGTTATTTCCAATAGACCTTCGGCTCAGAAGAAAAAGAAAAAATACACATGCCCAAATATATATATATTCGAATGGAAAGCAATGAATATGTTAAACAATGTCGGAGACAGAATTTTCACTAAGTGGGTTCAACATATACTATATATACATGAAGAAATGACCTTGTATATATAGTGTGATTTTCCAGGGTGGGGGCCGGGGTTTAGATGAACCCTTGCCCCCTTAGCTCCGTTCCTGGGTGGACCAAGTTAATTCCATGGATGGTCATCAAACTATGGGTCTTTCCAGCAAAATAATAAACCCTAAATGTTGTAAAACAAGTTATACTAACTATCCCTATATTCCCATAAAATCAAAATGACTAGAAAATATATTCACACTTTAATGTTTTTGAACAACACAATGTTCAACTGATGCAGGAAAAAGGGGAATTGCATCTGGAGCAATCATTTCCATAGTTGTTCCAATTGCTGTTTCAATTCTACTGTTCATTTTTGGTTTTTGTTGGATAAGAAGTAGAGCTTCGCAAGAACTCAATGTAGTAGAAGAGATCATAGGTAAAGATTATAAATTTCCATAACGGCATCATACATAAGAAGGCCCTTAAATTTGGCCTTAGCTGGCAAGTGTGCCCTCCAACTTCGGGTGTGCACAAGTAGACACCTCGACTTGTATAAAGTTGCACAGGTAAACAAAAATCCCGATGTGGCACATATATTTTGAAAGTTTCTAGATGATCATTGGAGTGTTCAATTGACAAAGTGGAGACAAGTTGAGGTGTCTACCTATGCACACCCAAAGTTGGAGGGCATACTTGCCAGCTGAGGCCAAGTTTGAGGGTCTATTAAGTATTATGCCTTCCATAACTCAAACACTATTCGAGTTAAATACTTCTTAAGTTATTGCCAAAAATGGTATTCAAGTAGAAGCTACTGAAACTTTCGGACTTTATTCATTGTCTAGATGCAGATGAGATTTCAACAGTTAAATCCTTGCAATATCACTTGAACACTATTCGAGCTGCCACGACAAACTTCTCTACTGACAACAGAATTGGTGAAGGTGGATTTGGTGCTGTTTACAAGGTAAAGTTTAATTTAAGAGAATGCAAGATGTTGCACATTTTTGCCGCGGGCTCAAGTCTAGTGGTAAGAGTCCAACGTGTTATGTGTCACTAACGTGCATATCACAGGTTCGAGCCCTGTCACATACAAAAACCTGATATTTAAGTGGAGAAGGGTAGAGGGGTTACCTAGTGAGTTCTTAACCTTGCGCCACTGGCCACGGAAATTTCTCAGTTGCCAAAAGAACAAAATAGATGTCATACAGTCACACCTCTCATAACAACTTTTACCTATAACAATAACATCCATCTTTATAATAATACATTATTTGTAAAATTACCCCTCTATAACAACCATCTTTATGGAAATAGAATCTGTAAGATTACCGATAATACGTCTAAAGATTTTGACAAATATTTTGAAACTTTTGATACACCACTTATGACAAAGAACATTACGTGAGTACAGACTTCCTTAATTAAAGATTTTATTCCGTTAAAAGATATGCACACATATTTTTATTCCATTTGGCAGAAATAAAATTCAAGATTTGAATAATACTTACAAAGAATGCCTACGACTACTTGAACTGATATAGAAATTCAATTGTTAAGCTCTTAGAGTTCCTTCAAGGGAAAGCTATTGGATACCAAGTATCTTTAACAGCCAAAGAAAATATAAATGTCAAATGTTGTTATAGGTGTACAACAGTGAATCGCTGTAAAAGCCAAGAAAATGTCAGAACAAAAGAGGTTGTTTTAGAGAAGTTTGACAGTACATTTCTAGTCATATTCCCATGTATTGTTAACTTGCATTGATATCTTACTAAATTCTTAGGGTATACTTCCTGATGGGCAAGATATAGCTGTGAAGAGGCTATCAGGAAGCTCAGCGCAAGGTAGAGAGGAATTTAAGAACGAGATCGTATTGATCGCGAAGCTTCAACACAGAAATTTAGTGAGACTATTGGGATACTGCTTTGAAGGAGACGAAAATATACTTGTCTATGAATTTGTCCCCAACAAAAGCCTTGACTATTTCTTATTTGGTTGGTTTCAATCTGCTAAACTTTATTCATTTTATTGTTCTTGTTGCTATAATTGACTATAATTTATTAAACTCTCTTTTTGATAAATTTTTAGATCCTGAAAAGCAACAACTACTGGATTGGTCGAGACGTTACAAGATTATAGGAGGGATTGCGCGTGGACTACTTTACCTTCACGAGGATTCTCGTCTAAGAATTATACACCGTGATCTCAAAGAAAGCAACATACTATTGGATGCAGAAATGAATCCCAAAATATCAGATTTTGGAATGGCAAGACTATTTGGTGATCAAACTTCAGAAATTACAAGCAGGATTGTTGGGACTTAGTAAGTTTTGGATCTGTGTCGATATATCTTAAATTCTTGTCTTGGTTGACCTCAGCTACACATATTGTACTAATGTCTATTGCCCGTTTTTCCTCTTTTATTTTCCACATTTTCACCTTTACACATGTTATGTTCTAATTTTCTAACAATCTATGGACTATTGGGATGAACTTGAATGGGGCCATTAAAGAATGAGTTCAGGATTCAACTATTGAGTTGCAATGTGACAAAATCGTGAGAGCTCAAAGGTTGGCTAGAGCGGACAATACCATTGTAGTTGTACCTAGGCCATTGGAAGTGGTAGCGAGCGGGTAAACCCATCCCACCCCACCCCCACCCCAAAATCCCCATTTCCACTAAAATGGTTGTACGATAAATCATAGCAAGAATGTTGAGTCCTTAAGGGAGGTGAGTGTAATAGCTCATGTACCATTAGTGTCTAGCGATTGAATTTGAAAGGGAATTCTCTGTGAAGTTTGCCTTAGGCGAGAATCCCGCATCGATATGGGAAGGCAATGTCAGGAGCTATAAAAGGTTAGGTTCAATATTCAACTTTTGAGGTGACATTTTAGGTAAAAGTTCAAGGAGACAAAACTATGAGACTTTAAATGTTAGGTCAAAGCGAACAATACCTTGATAGTTGGGCCTCAACTGTTACAACTTGTCCTTAAATCACTCAATATATTCACACTTGAGACTTCTGCTTAGAATCTGAAAGCTGTTAAATATCATTTTCGTTAAAAATTATCCTTTTTTCTAGCTAACCTTCGGGCTTGTTTGTTGTTTTATAGCGGTTATATGGCACCGGAGTATGCTATGCGTGGACAATACTCTGTTAAATCTGATGTTTTCAGCTTTGGTGTTCTACTCCTGGAGATCATAAGTGGAAAGAAGAATAGTTCATTTTACCAATCAGATGGTGCTGAAGACCTTCTTAGCTATGTAAGTTTACATTTAGGCAAAAGACATAAATTGACCCTTAAACTATACCCCAAAAGTCATTTTCACACTTAAACTATTCTGGCGATCCATTACACACCTAATATATTTAAAAGTGATAGTTTTTACCCCTCCAGAGCTGAAGTGGCATAGAAAAGAATTATATTTAAATAATAGGAGAGTGAGGTCAATTTTTTTTTTAAAATTATTATAAAAAAAAAATTGCAACTTCTTCTTCTTTATTCAACCACCCCCCAACCCCTCCCTCTTCTCCTCCACATTCCCGCCACCCCCAACCCCACCCCCTTCTCCTCCACCTTCTCGCCGCCCCCCAAAACCCTTCTTCTTCCTCCTCTCGCTGCCACCCCACCCCTCTCTTCTGCCACTTTCACGCCACCTCCACCCCGACTCCCACTTCCCAAACCTTTTTTCTTCTTCATTTCACCATCACCATCACCATCACCGCCTTCACACCACCCCCACCCCCCAAAACCCTTATTCTTCTTCTTTGTTTTCATTTCATAAACCCAGCAGCCACCATATTAAAAAAAAAAAAAAGGATACATAACAATACAATAAAATAAAAAAGAGTAGTGTAGGCGGAGTAGTGGTTCCTCCTTGCGGAGCAGCGCCATTCTCTTTTTTTCTTTTCTTTTTTTTTCCTTTTTTGTTTCTTTGAAAATAGCTTGATGAGTTTAATATCACACATAATAAAAAATAATAAAATTTATTTTACCGGAAAATATTGAAGCTCATTGGAAACAATGGAGGTTATACAATAAGAAAGGGAGTAGGGATGAAGAAGAAAGGGAGGGTGCGGGAGGAGGGGAAAGGAAAAAAATATAAAATTAAAAATTAGAGGATTTTCGACGTGGCACTGACGTAGACTGACGTGGCATTGATGTGGGGAGAGAGTGTGTACACTCTCCCCTAGTGCAACTGGTCATATTGTATCGGGGAGTAAAAAATATCACTTTTAAATATATTAGGTGTGTAATGGGTCGCCAGGATAGTTTAAGTGTGAACATGACTTTTGGGGTATAGTTTAAGGATCAATTTATGTCTTTTGCCTTTACATTTATAAATACTATTTTTATCTTCTTTTCTTTTTCTTTTTTTTTTTCCTCTAGACATATTGTCTAGCGGCGTTTTATTAAAAATAAAAAAGGTCCTCAATTTTTATCATGTTTGTCATGCCATAGAGGGAAAAGGTTCGAATTTCTCCTTGAAGTATTCGATCCTCCATATATTAGCCCCTCCCTTTAATAGCTTTCCAGCTTAACTCTGACTTTTATTTTATGGTGGAACCACGTAGACAAACAAAAGGTCCGAATATAACCCTAAAGTATCAGCTTGGTTTATATATCCCTCTGCAATAATTTGAGGCGTGCCATTGAATATTATTGAAAAGGTCCAAATATACCTCTACGAGACTTCCACCATATCTCCCAAATCCTGCCAATTTTAGCACAATAGAAACCGTTACTGGGAGGAGCTTATTTGAGATGAAAGATAATAGTAGGACTCCTATGAGTTGAAAGGTAACTGGAGGGCATATATGAGATAAACTGCAAACACTAGATGTATCTTGCTAAAAGGTAAGTCCTTGCTGATGCTTTTTTTGAATCATTGATGGAAAACTTTGTAGGTTTGGAAGCATTGGAGGGACGGCACGCCATTGAATATAATGGATCCAACATTTGGAGAATTATACTCAAAAAATGAAGTCGTACAGTGTATACATATTGGACTGTTATGTGTTCAAGAAGATGCTAATGAAAGACCTACAATGGCATCTGTGGTGCTCATGCTTAGTAGTTATTCTGTTACCATGCCAGCGCCTCAACAACCTGCATTCTTTTTTCATAGTCGATCAGAGATGATACCAAAGGGCTAAAATCAGATCAATCTACAAGCAAGTCAATTCCATTGTCCGTGAATGACGTATCCATTACAGAATTGGAGCCAAGATAGATGGATACAATGATGGAGTTTAAGTTTACCATCTAGTGGGAACACCTACTGATACGGGTCAACTTAACCTGATGGTGTAAGAAATTTATAGATGTCTTATATTCTATATGTAATATAGAGGAATAAGGTGATTGAATGAGACTAGGTAAGAGGGTTATATTCCTAATTTCCCATGCAATTGGAATTAGTTCATGATCCATTTATTAAGTATTTCATTCAACAAACAGTAGTAGGCATTGAAGATTTAAATTCTATTGGATGGTTTGCCGGTGGCAAATCTATCTAAATCTACATCAATGAAAACATATATTTAGAAGTGTTATCACTGCTTCGCTCAGCAGCAGAGCCTCGCTACACAAAAAACGTTTATTTATGGCGGTTGGTTCCTTCTTTGTGTGAACTGCCGCAGTATAAAATTAGCGACGGTTTAGACCTGTCGCCTGATAATCTGTCGTTAAACCCTTTCCAGACGGTTTAGAAAAACGCTGGAATAACCACTGCAAATTGGAGGCGGTTCAATTTTATTTAACGGCTTTTTTGTATTTGACCAAAAATTTCTTAAAGCTCTAACCAAGTAAAAAAAGTGAAAAAAGGTGAAAACAAGATTTTAGGTATTTTTTAAATTCTAAATACAACTTCAAATTGTATTTGGAATTTTCATAATCAAACATTGATTTCCAAATAAAGAGAAATAATTTTCTGGAAAAAAAAAGTGAAAAATTCTCATGCCCAAACGGGTCCTTTAATATTTTACATAAAACATCAAAATTTCTTACTTAATCACTTAATCAACACTGCTTAAATTTTTTATATGGATACATATTGGGCCCGTGGATTCGTCTCACTAGTATATAAGAAGCAACAGTTGAGGGCTTCACCTGTCTGTTTCATGGTCTGCTTATGTCATACCCATGTCTTTTCCAAGACAAATTATATCACGTGAAGTCCTAGACCCCATGCCTCACTTTTGCATCCACGTGTCTTACCAAGTTAATCAGATATGGCTAATTTTCTTCTTTTCAGTTCTCGGTCTTTACGGTTAATAAAATTCATTTCACTTCTGCTTCTGCCTTTATAATTTTGTATGAATTTTACTGGAATTCAATTGAAAGAAAAAAGGCGGTGGTATTTAAAATAGAATGTTGTTATTGGTCCTGTACTTGAGTAGTCTCATGGGTGGTTCGAGATTTTTGACCAACTCTCTTTATGAAAAATGTTTTCGAAAGTTTGTTGTATGCTAATTCTTTTGACCGATAAGGTAAATCAATATTGATTAGGAAGCAATGGAGAGGCTTTTCCAAAAATGCTGTCCTAGGTTTCACCCAATCTTCACCAAGGTAATTCAACTATTATCTTTTTTAAATATCAATTTATTATGATTATTCTTATAAACTTTTTATCCAATGAGAAAATTAGATAAAAACAAGGATACAAAGTTTTTGTAGCCATAAAAATATTGTGCCATTTAAGATCGCAAATTCTAAAATCTTAATCATTAAAACGTTATATTAAACTATGTCATATAGATTGAAACTAATAAAATAATAAATCGGTTTAGAAAAAAAAATTATAACTACATATTGGGCCCGTGCTGACCCACCTAGTATATTCTCCTATATAAGCAGCCATAGCTGAGCAGCTTCAGCTGCCTGTCTCATGGTCCCAATTTTGGCATTTTATGTACTGACGTAGGCTCTCTCATTTGTAAGGTGAGAGAGTTGCAACTTGCAAGGGATCCACTTTACAATTGCTTATTGGGTACTCAAGTAATTATTAAATTATTTGCTTTTGATTTAATATTTAAAAAAAATCTTTGTTGAGCATTGATTTTTTTTTTTTTTAAACAAATATAACTTACATTATTAAAGATAATTTTTAACAAATGGAAGGAACTATATTGAATTTATTTTAGCATCTGATAAGTAAATTAAAAAAACTTATTAAAAAGTTCTAATGATTTGACATAGTTAAAATTTATCAAAATCATGAAAGTAATAGTATT
Source organism: Lycium ferocissimum (assembly GCF_029784015.1). NCBI lineage: Eukaryota > Viridiplantae > Streptophyta > Magnoliopsida > Solanales > Solanaceae > Lycium > Lycium ferocissimum. The sequence goes on along the minus strand of NC_081352.1, from coordinate 28,613,507 downwards.
TAAATTATTAATAAATTTAGACTCATCCTAAAACTCAATAGGGCATCAGCTTATAGATAAATAGTCAAAAAAAAAAAGTAAATTCAAGATGTGAAGGTATATATTGACCATAATTTTAAAGGGTAAGTAATAGATTGAAGTATAACTTTAGAGCTAGGTATTAAGACAGTATTTGCTTTGAAATTGAAAAAAGAGAGTATTTATTAAAATTTAGGTTTCAACCATTGTGTAAATTACCTTATTAACACTAATAGTAGAAAAAATTGACTGTGCGCTAGTATTCGCTTATAATAGAAGCCACACTTTAGCTGCTTAAGGTGACTGTTTCACCGTCATGCCTGTCTGGCATGACAATCCTTGCCCAAGTGTTAAAAAATTTAAGGACAAGAAGGGGCAGTTTGGTCATTTCGTCTGTGTGTTTTGTTGTATTGGTACAACGTATGTTAAACTATGCTCTTGCAATATTATAGGTTGAGAGGGAGTCTAGCTCAGGCTTCTGTGTTATCCTTCACTCGACTTTCCCCTGATTTTGGTATTTTATTTTTTATTTTATTTTTTTGGTCTTAGTGTTGTTATTTTTTCTAAAATAATAAAAAGATTATTTTACATCTCAAAATTTACGAGAGTTGACCATGAATTAGTAATTAATTTGGCACTTCCTAACTTTCCAACAGAAAAGTTATTCCCTGGTGGAATTTCAAAGTTCAACAATTTCACATTTAATAAGTATTCCAAAAAGTCTGATAAATGTTTCATTTCACATAATCCATAATATTAGCTTACTGCATAGTGCATTCCAAAATATTGATCAAGTTCTTATGATTAGCAAGGTCTCAAGGCCTATTGCTAATCACGCAACAACTGAAGAAGTGGATTCTTTATACAATAACATTTGAAGGAAACCACAGTTGAGCAGCTTCAGCTGCCTATCTCATGGTCATGTATGCTTGCTTGTCACAATTTAATAGGGTGCTTCACCTCTATGTTTCATGGTAACACATGCTTGCTTGTCACAATTTGGCAGGCTGGGGTAAATTGATTTGCCAGTTGTCTTATTACAATAGATTGGAACTCTTTTGCTTAAATTTAACGACCTAAAAGATCACCACACTGTGGTGCGTATGAGTTCTTATGCCAAAACTGCTACAATGATCATCTTTTAAAGGTAGGAAAATTCATCTACATAGAAAATCAATCTAAATGCTTGAAAGCACGCAAGCTATTTAAAATTAAATATTTTTCAATGGATATTTTACAAATTTCAATCTAAAATATTCAATGATAAACTAGATGAGCCTTGTTTTTAAATGAGGGCTATTTAAAATTAAATATTTTTCAATGGATATTTTACAAATTTACTATATAATGATAAATAGATGAGCCTTGTTTTCAAAATGAGGAAAAAATATATAATCCGTTTAAATTTTTTACTAAAATTGAATAATAATTATTTTATAAGAAATATAATATCTAAATACACGATTGATAGTAAATATCCCAACAGCATAAACATGAAATTTTATATACAATGTACGTTTCAAAAGATTTCATTGTTTTGTGTATTTTGTTGAAGCTAAAGATTGCAGAAGTCTAATTTGTTCTTTCCTATAATTTTCAAGAATCAAGAATCATTCTGAGATTGATCAGTAGACCCAAAAAGAAAACGGGAAAATTTGCCAAAAAAAAAAAAGCAGAGAAAATAAGGAGGAAGAAGGAAAAAAAGACTTTTGAAATTCGGAGAACTTTTAATACGGGGATTTCTAAGCACAACTCCTAAAAGTATATCCAATGAACTTTTATGATACTTAACATAAAGTTATTGGGCCCGTGCTATCAGTCACTAGTATTATAAGAAGCCATAATTGAGCTGCTTGAGGAGGCTGTTTCACCGTCACGCCTGCCTGGCATGACAATTCTTGCACACGTCTTAAATATTTAAGGACAAAGACGGGCAGTTTGGTCATTCATCTGTGTGTGCCATGTCTTAAACTATGGTCTTTTAAGACGACAAGGCTGACATCATAGCCACATGTCTTCGTGCCCTTTCAATTTTTCCTTCTGTATTGATAGTTTACTGCGTTGCAATAATATTGGTGAGGCGGGTTCTGTTTTGTCTTTCACTCGACTTTCCTCTTATTTTGGTAATCTTTTAGTCTTAGTGCTATTATGTCTATAATAGTTAGAAAATTATTTTATGTCTCAAATTCTCAAAATTTAGCAGAGCTGACCATGAATTAGTAATTAATTTGGCACTTCCCAATTTTCTAACTAAAAAATTGGAACTTCAAAGTTCAACAACTTCACATTTAATAAGTATATATCAAATTAATAAATGACTAAATGTATTTGCACGTAAATTTTTAATACTTAATTATGATATATTCAGATGCTTCTTATTTTAGTAAATCACTTAACTATGACAAACTTATATGGCTTAGTGTAAACAGTGTGTGCGAGTATACAAGAACTCAAATATGAGCCACTTCCGAATAATTTTCCAATTAAAATTTTATTTTAATAATAATTGTAATAGAACATAATAAATTATTTTTAATTCAGTCAATAATTAACAAAGATTGTACAATCGGAAGTACTGAGATAATATACATAAGTATAAAAAGAGATAGACTCATTCTTTGTTTTACATTTAAAATTACCCTCAAATAAAAAAAGAAATTAAAAAATTATACAGAAAATATCATTAAAACAAAGTTACAGCTATCCACCCGTTGGGGCCCGTGCATAGCATGGTATATATATATATATATATATATATATATATATATATATATATATATATATTACTACTCCGTTTATCGGGTCTGTCCCAAAAAAAATGATATACTTCTATATTTACAAATAATTTAACTTAAAACTTTTCCTTTTTACATGAAATGATTTACAGACACACAAAAATATATGACCTATTTTAGACCACAAGTTTCAAAAGTCTTACTTTCTTACTTAAACTTCATGCCTAATCAAACTATATCACATAAATTGGGATGGGAGAATATTACTTTACTTTACTTTACAACCTATATAGAAGGGACAGTTGAACTCCCAATTTAACTTTGGTTGGGGGCATTTTTGGATTTCACTTTAGTGATTGCATCATCAGATTGTACAGCTATGCTTTGGGTGATGTACTTTTCCTTTGATAGTCAGAAAAGACAAAATCTTTTTTACAATTACCACACCTGTCCTTAAAGTTAACCAGCTGCTATGAGGATATTTCATATATTTAACCTTTTTTATATGCTCCAGCCTATTGTACATCATAAATAAAACATAGAATTACATAAAGAGTCTCGATTTTTGCAATTATTTCTCTTGGCCATTGGGTTGAGCAGTGAAAGCTCTTTGGGCCCACAACTACCATGCCAGACGTAATTGTCAAAAGATGGTACAAACCATGGGCCCCACACAAACTTTTTTTTTTTTTTTTTTTGGTTTTTTTGTTTTCTTGTTTCATTTTTTTTGTTTTTTTTTTTTTTTTTTTCATTTTTTTTTGTTTTTTGTTTTGTTTTCTTGTTTTGTTTTTGCTGAAGGCAACACTTTCTTTTCCACAATACTAGAAAAGGGAATGCCCGTGCAGGGCACGGGCCCAATTACATTCTCAAAAGTAATAGTTTCATGCTTAATTTTTTGTTAATATGGCGATATTTTTCCCTTTTTCTTCTTTACTAACTATACTAACATACTACTATAAGAAATCATATAGCATTTATGGATAAAAAAACTCGGAAAATAATAAACTTACCTACTTAATAACAATAAAATGTGGTAGAATTTTGAAACAGTAACATAAAATTTAAGAACTTTAAATAATTAGATTGTAAACAGTAATGTAATTACCATTTTAAGAAATAAAATTTAGCTATTCAGCTGCAAATAATAAGCGATTATATCATGGCTCATGTATTTTCATTTGATTTAAGGTTGAATCTCTTTATAATAACGTCGTTAGTCAAATCTCTTTATAGTGATGTCATTTGTCTCAATATTTTTTGGCTCAATAATGAAATATTATTATATAAAACATATAATACAACATAACATGATCGATTTCAAAAAAAAAAAAAAAAAAAACTTGGTCGTGCAATGAATTTAAATTGGGAATCACTTGAGAAACCAGGTGAAAGAACTGGTTCTCTGAAAGATCGTTGGTCCTTCTTTTACTTTTTGAATACGTTCTACTCTAATTTTCGGCTATTTACTTTTGCTTTACTCCTTCCTTTTTAACGTTTGTATCTTTTTTCTTGATACCCAACAGCCTAACATAAATATAGTGGAAAAATAATTTTCTCCGTTTAAGCTTGTATTTTCATTAAAAAGTATAAGTTACAATTATAATTCATTTTCCTTTTCTAACACAATGTATGTTATGATAAATTTTAAATCCGAAATTGAGCTCAACGGTAAATTGAACAAAATTTTGCTTAAAATAAATAAAATATTGATGAACTCAAAGTACTTTTATTTCAAGACAATAAATACTTTTTTTGTCTTGAAAAATATGTTTACTTTTGATATGCAAAAGCAATTTTAACTTCAAGATTTCTCATTTATCTTGAAAGATATAATTTATAGCCACACAAATATGTATGACGATATTTTAAACCACAAGTTTCAAGTGATTTTCTTTTTTAAACTTTGTGTCTACTAAAAAATGATGTCATAGAGAGAGTACCAAAATTACGAAATTGAATGTGTTGTAATTTTATAATATTATTTGTCCTACCAATTTAAAACGTTAATACACAATTCTTAATTCAAATACGTACTTACGTATAGAAAACTACATTAATCTTAATGAATGTAACATGGTATCAATTGAAATCTAACATTTTGATATTACTATGGTATATAAGGGACAACCGAGGTGTATTTGTAGTCCTCACAAAAGTTTTCAATTTAATGTCAAACTTTTAAATTAATTACTTCTAGGTCCCAAATTTATTTTTTAAGGTCAAATTTATTTTTTAATTCTATGTTCTACTTTTCATTACTTTACTACTATATATAAGGGAGAATGCTCATTTTTTGTAGTCTTCACGTGAATTTTTTTTACTCTTTTTACCCCTAATTAAAATTTTAATGGCTTTGTGAATCTTCACACATTTTGGTAAATTTTGAAAACTTTAAGGACTTTTTTCATGCCCCTAAAAATGATGATTATGAAATAGGTTATAGAGGCCCCCACAAAGCATACTCATACATATTTAAATCTTTTATGTAGAAATATTATTACTTGTTTCAAATTATGTTTTTCCTTAAGAATTTATTATAGACACATAAAGAGTTATCATGTCATTCAATTCTATCTTAATATAGGCTTAATTATTGAACTAAAATATTATTCTTATAATAATACTAGTGACATTATCCGCGCGAAGTCGAAAATCTATATATATCTTCGTGATTCGACTATATATGTAAATAGCTCTCATCTCTGATATAAAAATAGCTTTGTATGTTTTGTTTACAGAAATCACAAAAATAAATATGTGGACCTAAAATTTTTGGAATGGTAACTACTCACGAAGCGGTTGGTATTTGGGCATAATGAAGAGAATTAAAATAAATAATTGTTCAGTTGTTTTAGCGTAGCACATTTAATATAACTAAAAGAATTAAAAAAAAAGCGATTTTTTGAGCTTTTGTAACATAACATATAAATGAAAAAATAGAAAAATGTCAAAAGAGAGCAGTTGCTCTTGCACTATCGTCAAAAACCTTGTTAAATTTAAGAAACCCTTTCTTCATACTCAAATATTAAAGATAATTAACAATTTGATTTTGGAAAAACTAAAAGTATCTTTAAATAATCAGTCAAAACTAAAACACACATTGATACAAGTTACTACTCCAACCCAAATGTATTATGCAAAACTATTAAATTTTCAGAAACTAATGAAAAGTAAAATTAAAGCATTACAACTTACGTTTTATGTCTGTTATAAAAGTAAAATGATTTTGATCGTTCTTATTCCAAAATCAAAAGTTACCATGAACCTAAGATTTGGTATCTAAAAAAAAAGACTAAGTCACTTCAAGCTTCTTCTTTTGCCATCTTATGATGCTAACTTCCTTGGCCACCTTAAGTGTACATATGTATGTCAAATTAACCTTAGAAAGTTCAGTAATATAATTCTCTTCGACTAAAATAAACTCTGCATCTTGTTTTTCTGTGCCGACCACAATGATCGAGTCACAATATGTCCTTTTGTTAGGAACTGCAAAAAGGTTTTGCAATTAGCTGCACTTTCAAATCGTTACTCTTTAATTTCTTCCAGTTGTAATTCCTCATGCAGTTTTTGAATTTTCTTGTCCTTCTTTCCTGTAAGATGAAGAATTAATTAGTTAACAGACGAAATGGAGAAATAACAGAAAAAATAATTAAAGTATGGTCAAAGACTTTAGAATTAAGCACAATATGTTACAATATTAATTGTGAAATATTTCCTTGGGAATGAAAGAATCCACCTACGTAGGGTGACAGAACCATTTTAAGCATATGGAGAACAACCTTAGATCCAGAAAAAGTCACAAAGAGAATATTTGGAAAATGATGCCATAACATGTCCATAGAGGGATATTTATATAAGTAATAAATTGCAATTATAGTGGAAGATTAAAAGTCTGGCAGTTATGTTTTGATGAGATCTATTTTAGACATTATTTCATGACATAACTAATAGTCTAATACTAACTTTCCGTCGTTGCAATTTTGGGGAAGAGACTGGAGCGAAAAAACATAATTTCTCTAAACGTCTTCTCTTTATTTAATTAAGTAATGTATTTATTCACTTTTAAAATTTTAAAAATGAGTTAGTTAAGCAGAAAATTTAGGAGAAAAAGGCAAAAAAAAGAAAAAAAATAAATTTGAATGTTGGCCAAACAGAGGTGCCATATCACTCTTCTTTGCCTAACTTTATATTCCTAATATATATATAGATTTGACATAAAGTTACAAATGCCAGGTGACACGAATATTATACCCTACTCTAAAAAATTTAACTACATCTCAATGACACAAAACTTACCAACGTACACTTAAGAAAGAGGGAATATTTACTGTAGCCCTTGCTATTTCTTGCGCAGGCCCTCAATATTCAGAAACAAAAAAGCTTTCACAAGAATACAAATTTATGATAACGTTCAAATCCACTCCTCAAAGAGAAAGTGTACACGATCGTATGCAATATAACTTACCCAACTATGAGCTGGGGTTGATCTCACAGGGAATAATCTATTAGGCGATTTAAACAAGTAAGGAATTATCACCAACTATGTTAAGCCAAACACTTTTTCAATATTTGGATTTTTGATTTAAAATCTAACAAAGACAAATCTAACCTAGAAAGCAAGTAAAATGATCAACCCCTCACAAGCAAAAAGGAAAACAAGAGAAGTTATTCTCAAGTAATGATCCAATGTGTTTTACAATTTTACAACTATGAGCGGGTTTATGTTAATAGATAATGATTTCTAAAATCTCGTTGAAAGTCTCTCAACCAAATCAATGAATTTCACTCTAAGCTTTCTCAAGCCTTAGAGTGTGATGTTAAATACAATCAATTCAACCTCAAGTTAACTATCCTATCTCTAGCTCAAGTTATTAGATGGATTTAATGACCTAAATCTTTGCTATCTAACTCTTTTCCTAACTTTCACTTTCTTTCTCAAGCAAAGTAAAAGTACTTAAGCACAAATAATATTTGCAACCATTAAGAGACATTAAAGCATGAAGAGTTGATAGAAAAATATTAACCCACTTCATTAGAAATACAAATTGTTCAATACATCAGCAAAACAAGAAATTTAATTCAACACTTGATAATGGATATTCTCATAACAAGATGCAAGTGAGAGAATAAAATACAACACACTTAAATATTCAATGCATAACAAGGAATTGAAGAAAGGGTTAAGGGTTTTTCATTAAAGTCTTTCCCAATCTTCTCTTCTAAAGTGTTGGTTGAAGAACCCTAGCTTCCAAAACTTGTGTTGAAAATGGCCAAAGATGATAAATGTTTGCCCCCTGTCTTGCTTTTGTAGTTCCCAACTTTTTCCAAGTCCAAAAATAACAAAACAAGCCCCAAGTTTTCAGATTTGCAAATCTGTCCCCTTTTTGCAAAACTGTCCAGTTTTGACAGTTTTGCAAAACTGTCTAATTTGGCTTCTTTTTGACTTTATTTTCACTTAGTTTCTTCCGATCACTTCTAAATCACATAAAACCTGTAAAATAGATGTAAACGATCTTAAATGCACTATTTTCTCAATCAAACATAGCAAAAATATAAGATTAAAGAAGAGATAAGTTGGTGAAATACCCACTTATCAATTTACGACCAAATATCATACCTTTTGAATAATGGCAGGTCAAGTATAAGGTGCTCACACGTACAATTTAGCTATCCATTCATGGTCGCTTGAATATTCTAAATATAAAAGAAAGATTTTCTTCAAACCGATAGCGGAGTTATATAGCATGCCACATATCCTCGCATAGTTAAATTTAATATTCTGAGAGGTGAGGCATAAGAAAATCCTGTACAATTTAATCCTATCATTTGTTTAAAGAAATTAAATTGAATATACACATATCATATCAATATTATTTAATCTACATAAAAATTAAAATCTATCAATAAAGTAAATTAAAGGAAAAGAATAAAGAGAGAGATTTGCTAATCATTCAACATACCTCAACAACTGTGTGTAGAAACTTATAGCCATTCAGTTGATTCTTTGCAATTCTCCTCTAATATATAACCAAATGTTTATTGCCCTCATAACTTTTCATTGCCTCACACCTCTTCATTATTATAATTGCCGCGGTTAGCTTCATGTCATACCTCTTAATTATTTTAATTATAATTAATTGCAACCATTATTTCTATTACGAGTTATGAATGTTTAACTTTTTTTTTTTTTGTTTCCAACCAACGGTTACAATCTTCTTGTAGGAAAAAAGAGAACATATCTAATTTTCAGAATTATATAGATGTAGATTTAATGTGAGTTATGAATATTATTAATTAATTAAGAATAAAAGTTATGAAGATGGAGAGGTGTGAGTTATGGGATGAGCTTTTTTTAATATAAAATAATCAAGAAAATTTTTAAAAAAGAAAAACAAGGAGAAAAAAAGATAAATATGAATAGTGATCATAGAGAGAGGTCATGTCCTGCTCATAATTTGAAACATAAATATCTTAGGTAATGCCGCGCCTTACCCGTCATGGCAAAGTTCACAAGCATGGCTGAATATGATGACTATAGGGATAATTTTTTTCCCTTCATAAATATGGAATGTGAAAAGTTAACTGGCCACAAATAATGGATATGAAAGTTCAAAAGATAAAAACCATCCTTGAGCGATTCCTTACATTAAAGTGTAGATATTATATATATATATATATATATATATATATATATATATATATATATATATATATATATATATATATTGTGATATCACTCAAATAGACTTTGGTAACTATAGCTAAACCACAACTCAGAATATTTTTGAATCCCAGACATCTGAATGAAATCCCAGAGCATCTGGATTTCATTCAACTTTGAGAAAAATACACCAAAAGAAGGTGGATATACATGTCCTTACCTGTGACTGCTAAAGAAAATTACTTAAGCCTACCTACAGTTAGCAAAAATACAAAGGTATAATCCTACTTATATTTACAACAGAGAAAGCTCACAAGGAAATGTAGGTCTTGTGCATATGTCGGAAAGAGGCCATCTGGATTACATCAAGTCTATATCAGCCCCTAGCCCTTTGAGGCAGACCGTCGCTAGAATGGAGAATAAGATTCGAGTTGTCAATACTCCACTTGGCAAAGCGTCCGCTACTTGGTTGCGGCCTTATTCTATATACCGTTAATAGACCAACCAAAATTGCTCTAGCTTCAGCCATATCAAACGTGTTCCATTTTTATATCTGTATATGCCTCCGGCACCAGCTCAACCTTACTTATTTTTGCTACCATTGTGAAACATAAAGATGTCAATAGTATTAAGAGCAACAATATCAATTTTAGCCTTGAGGAGAGTGGGGGAAAATTTGTACAAAAACATAGGGACATAAGCCTTAAGGAGAGAGAGGGAATATTTTTGAAAGAACAAACAACCGAGGAGAGGAGGAAAGCAGCGAGAGATAACGTACATTATCAACTCAATTCAAACACAAAAAGAATTGTGAAAGGAGGAACGGGAAGGCATTCATGTGTTGTTGAAGAGTAACGTTTAGGAGTTTGGATAAATCTTCAACTTCTAATTAAAGCAGATTAATTCTCAATAAAATCAGGCTCTTTCCTTGCCGAACATGATGCAACCTCAAACAAAGTAAAGATAGAACTTGCAGTTGGCGATATCAGATAAAGTTTGTAAGTAGGTGAAATCACCACGAATTAAAAGAAAAATAATGACCAACTCCTGAAGAACTGTTGAAATTAAAGCTACTGTTATATTAATCGGAACTTTACTTTTTTATTGATTAAAGGCCTCCTCTACATCCATTTTCAAGAGATTTGCATAATGGCATAATGCAAACTGAAAGGAAAATTTTGAAACTTTTCCATATCAAAATCCATAGTACATCCTATAATGCAGCAGTAAAAGAAGTGGCAAGAAAGCACAGACAGATTAAAAAAGATGTGATCTGAAGAGAGAAGGAAGCAGCAAGGTGCATCACTTGTTATATTTCCAAAAGAAAAGCAGAAAATATAGAAAAAAGAGTATCGCGAGGGAAAGTGCTTGTTACCCATGGACCTTGAGAGTTCAAGAAATCCAGAGGCCTCAGGTTTTTCGCAAGATGCAGCCCTTCATGTTAGTAGAGACGTTATTTTCGTCACTGTTAATCTACAAAATAGTTCATAGCATTAACGGAACGGAAGAAGCCAAGTACTACTTATCATATAAACGTGAAAGAAACTTCCTTTCCATTTCTTTGGGTTTTCTTCTTAACGTTAATTAGATTTTTATCTTCTACCTGGATTCATGTAGATAACACTTCATTTAGAATTATGAGATAACATATATTTACCGTCGCTTGGTTGTTGTTTAGAAGTGGATATATATGAAGCACAAACAGATCCGCATAAATAGACAACAAATAATATTTTGAGGTATATGGTCAGATCAAAGGCATATTAAAAACAAAGAGAAATGTTCCGGCAATAGTTGAAATATGTCTACCTGGACCGAATTTAATTCAGTTACTGTAATTATGATGGCTTCGTCTCAAGTGATCCAAAGTCACATCAAAAGAAAACGGAGAAATGATAATTTAGGCCCTGTAAAGGGAAAAATTGTAGAGAGCAAGAAGTAGGAGAAGAGAATTGATTTAGAGGTTAAGGAAATTAAGAATAGAAAGAAAAAAATATGCTTTTGAGGACAACCTTTCAGAAGTGAAATTCTTTACATTTGAGAGAGAAATTTATGGTTACAGATTAAAAGAACGAAACCTAAGTTTCGGTATCCATCTGCCAGAGCAAATCCAGTAAGAATCTGACATGACACTCATGAAAAAATGGTGAATTTTATTTGACATAGTCGGAGAATTAAGAGAGTGTTAAGAACCGGACACCTTATTTAGGAGCGGAGCATTGCCGGCCTCGTTTCGCTCTGGCACAAGCAGTGATTACCATGGATCTGAATTGTTAAAGGAGGAGGAGCGAAGTTAATGTTGGCAGGGAGAAAGAAGAGGGAGAGGGAGCGAAAAGACCACCATGAAGATGCGGCTTTTCATTTTTCTGTAACTGATGACGCCACTGATTTTTTTTTTTTTTTTTTAAATTAAAGAGCAGGTGTTTTTTAAGAAAAATAAGGAATTGAGAGTAAAGATAAATAGGAATACTGGCTTCTGAGAGCGCGACGTCTTCTGGATTAATCAAGGCCTAAAAGGCCTCTCGGGGAATATGATTGATCACATAAATTAGAAATGTAAACTTATACATCCTACAAACTGAATAAAGCTGAAAAAACAGGACCAAAGGGGAGTGATCAGTTAGCTAAATTACCAAGCTAAATGAAGGGACCATAAAAGAAAAGCAAGGAATTATTTCAAGTGTTTGCTACACTTTGAGTGGCCTGCCATTAAATGATTAAATAGGTTGCGATAAGGTTCCCAAATCATGATTTCTTCGGACTCAATGGTCATTTCTTTTCCCTCAAGTCTCAGATGGAACTTACATACTTCCATATCCCCCTCATATTCTAACGCAACACAGACTAATATCTCTAAACGTCTCAGGTGCAACTCCTTTATTACGCGGTGAAACTTTCAAATATTTAAGTTCCAAACCAGTCGTTTGACTGCTGCAACTATATATCAATTTGATTTCCTGGCCATTAACACATACCGGAAGAATGTTACTTATAACCACAATTTCGGCTTAAAATAAACCAAATAAAGGGGAAAATAAGACAAAGAAAACAATAAAGGAAACAGTTGGTTTTAATAAAATAATTCAAATGGCAAATATTCAGGGGAAGAAAATAAGAAATTAAGTCATAACAAATCAGACAGAGCATTCCTAAAAAATAGGATTTGTCCAATAACTGTTTGAAGGAGAGTATGGTTCAACATCTGCTATTACTGGTCAGGAAAAGAACATGGCGCAGCATGTGAAATATCAGTAAGCACACCTTAAGAGAGGGCAAGTATTCTGCAGAAGTTGATATAAAGCGAAAAGGCATATTTCAAAATCGATAGCCTTGAAAAGCCAAAAGGATGCATTTTTCCTTACCAATTTGCAAAGAAGAATTTATCCAACACTGAAAAGTCTTATGAAAATTCTTGTGAGTTTCAAATTTTTTATATCAAAACACATGGGAGTCGAAGTGTAAGTAAATGAAAGAAGTCAAAGGAAATCTACATGGTTATAAATGATGCGGCAGAAGTACAACAAAGTGGTTGAGAATGGAACAACAACATACCTGGGCGGCCTGGATTTTTTTTTTTGTGTGGCGTGAAGAAGAATTTCAAAGGCAGGAGGGAATTATACGCTGTGAAGAAGAACTTCCAATTTCTTTGCAGAATTTGATATAAAGTGTTAAGCCAGATTTGAAAATCGACTACCATGAAAATCCAAAAGGACGCATTTTACTTACCAATTTGCAAGGAAGAATTTATCTAACACTGAGAAGTCTCATGAAGATCTTAAAGCGTGGCGGGATTTTGAAGTGAAGAAGAGTTTCAATTTTGTTCTGAGAAAGAGATTGGCAAGAACAGGGAGATCGATAATGGGATTTGGGTAAAGCGGTGTTTTGTTATTGTCACCTGCTTTTGCGGTGAGGCGTCGTTTTAGTTCTGCGGGCTTATATCAAATGAAATAGTAGTTGGAAATCCGCGTGACGCACCAAAAGATGTAAGCACATTCTGATAGCTGGGCCTTTTTGTAATTGGTATTCGAAGTATATGAGACTTTGAAGTGGCACGCAAGAGGTATGAATTTATAGTTGAGTATATGCACGCAGCAGAATCAAGCCAAGGAAGTCATAGAAGAGAGTGGAAAGATGACTGGCTGCTAAACAAAGTTAAGGAAGAAGTGTGTCATGAGATAATAAATATTGCCCAAAGAACAGAACTGTATATCAAACAAATATACATGGAATTTTGTGATAACGGAAACAAACTCTAAATCTCTAACCGGACGACGACAATGGTCGTGGAGTGCCGTGGAGTGCAATACTGACGCAATGGTACTGTGTGTGTATAACCCGAATACACATGTAATCTGTGGAAAACATAGTAAAACTCTAAATGTCACGAATATTACGAGTAAGAAAATAGTGTTTACCTCATCTGCTTAAGGGTATTTTCATCTACCATCTTCTCCTGGCATAGTTTTCCATTGCACTCACAAAGTTTGTCTTAAAAAAAAAAAAAAAAAAAACCCACACAAGAGTAGGATATTTGCTATCACAAATATTTATTTTTGAAGGTATTTATCAGAAAGAGTTATGAATTTTCCTGCACATGAAATTAAAAAGATCTGCAATACTTTGTCAATGTGCAGAAATGCAGTCAAGTGACGAAAAATAAGCCTTGAAGAAGTCGCGAGGGGTGGAGTATAAAGTAACATTACGTCGGCATTGGATTGGCTTATAAGCACAAAAACTGAACCAACCAAGATCGACGACGAACAGCACCGCAACATAACATGACTCCGTATGTTACCTTTCAAACTGTATATAAACCAAATACACATGGAATTTTGTGATAGCAATGATAAACTCTAAATCTATAAGCGGAAGATGACAATAGAATTTTGTGATAACAGAAATAAACTCTAAATCTCTAACGGGAAGATGACAATGGTCGTGGAGTGTACTACCACGGAATGGCACTGTATATAAACCGAATACACATGGAATCTGCTTAAATATAGGAAAACTCTAGAGGCCACGAATAGTACAAGTAAGATAATGGTGTTTACCTTTGAAGCACCGCCCTTAAAGTAATAATAAACTCTAAAATGTAGACGTATAACGGGGGAACGTGCAAGTATGAACCAAGTTAAGTCGAAGAGGGGCAAGAACTATATCAAATGAGATAGTAGTTGAAAATCCGCACAAAGCATCTAAAGTTGTAAGACAGTCGAAAGCGGGAGCGTATCACAGTGGAGGCTACAAATATGAATAAAATCATAGTATTTTTACGGCAATCGGGAAAGAACCTCTTTCCGTCCCTTAGGAGTAAAGGCGCTGAGTGTGCTCTTTTTGCACAAAGAAGTTACTTATGTGTAGATTTTGCTATGAAGTGTAACGGCAGGTTTCTTAATCGATGCCCTTGTAAACCCAAAAGGATGCAGGCATGGGTGGGATAGAGTGGTTAAGAATGGTGGATTCGTTGTCCCTGTAGCTATAAAGTGTAACGTTGGTTTATTAAATCGATGGCCCTGTAAATACTAAAGCACGCAGGCAGGAGCGGGACAGAGTGTTGTCTGAGTATGGCAGATTCGATTTGAAGTCCATGTAAATCGGACGGAATCAGGAGAAGGGCATAGTAGTTAAGAATGGGGAAGAAGCATACCTGGAGGGGCGTGTTGTTTCTTCCGCAGCGTGAAGAATGGGCTAAGAAGATTTTGTACGTCTGGAGAATGATGCTGGAAAGAAGAGGCAGAACAGCAAGAACGGTAGGGAGTTTGAGGGTGAACGAAGGGAGAGCTGGTAATTCATGTGAAAGCGTTGCCGTCGTTTAGGGGGTGCGATGGGCGAAGCGGTGCGTGTGTGGGGGGGGGGGGGGGGGTGTTTATTTAAGGCATTTAAATTGTTTTTTTTTTCACTCAAAATTTTAGGAAATTAGATAAATACCCAAATTATTTGTATTTAAATGATGCGCGTCGATAGGCACATATATATATATATATATATATATATATATATATATATATATGATATGATATGATATGATATGATATATATGATTGATTGATTGATTGATTTGTTATTTATTAATGTTATTTACTATTTATCATTTGCTATTTTAATTTTATTCGTCCATTTAGTAATTTCTTTTTTAATTCTCTCCTATAATCTTATGCCGTACATGTTGGCGAACATAAGTAATTTATAAGGATTTCACATAAATTTGGATTAAGTTTTAAATTAAGAAAATAAATATAAATAACTCATATCATTGTTAAATACTTCAAAAAATGTATCAAAAATGTAAAATTACAAATTCTCACTGCATTTCAATCGAAAAAATGAATTCCAAGTACGGTAGTTAATTAATAAATTTTATGTGCGCACACGATTAAAATAAAATTTATTTATATATTAAAAGAGTAACTATAAAATATTAATTTTATATATTCGAAAATGTTTGAAAAAATAATGTAGTTAAAAAAAATACAGTTTGATTTTTCAAACAATAACAATACTAGACAATTACAAAAATTATATTTTTTACTTTTTTTAATATTAAAATATTTGCAAAATATCGAATAATCAATATTTTATATAGTTTAGGG
>NC_081352.1:28588498-28597400 GCF_029784015.1 Lycium ferocissimum | reverse complement strand
AAAAAAAAAACAAAACATATTTTGTTGATTGAACGAAATAAAAAAAAAATCATATTTACACATTTAGTTTTGATTGTATCACGAAATCCCAAAAAAAAAAAAAAAATCATTTACACATTTCGTTGATTGTATCACGAAATGAAAAAAAAAATAATAATAATAAAAAAAAACATATTTCGTTGATTGAACGAAAAAAAAAAAAAAAAATCATATTTACACATTTCGTTGATTGTATCACGAAATGCCAAAAAAAAAAAAATAATAACAAAACATATTTCGTTGATTGTATCACGAAATGAAAAAAAAAAAAACTAAACACTATCGTTAATATTCAAGAAATGCAAAAAAAAAAAAAAATAACAAAACATATTTCGTTCACTATTTCATGAAAAGCAAAAAAAAAAAAAAAAAAGGGATTTCGTTATTCACAAAAAAAAAAAAATAAAAACAAAATACACCTATTTAATTTGAGCATTTCACGAAATGAAAAAAAAAAAAAAAAAAAAAAAAAACGGTTTCATAATATTCACGAATTAAAAAAAAAAAAAGTTTTACACATTTCGTTAAGCATTTCACGAAATGCAAACAAAAAATTTTTGGTTGAAATTATTAGGCCATGAACGGTAAATCTCTTTGGGTATTTCGTTGGACAACCAACGAAATACCATTTAATCAATATAAAAAAAAAAAGAAGCGGCCGTTTTAAGAACAACAACAACGTAAATAACGTTTGGGCTCGGTACAAGAAATTAACGATATATCAATGAAATATTATAAAAATCTTATTTCGGAAAAATAAATTTATTTTTTGATAGAATTTTTTTTTGAATATTTATATTTGATAAATTATTTATTTATCTAAAATGCGAGCTAAAAGTTCTTTCCTTATATCGATATAATAAATTAGTGTAACAAGGTAACACTAAATTTTTTAAGAATCTGTGCTTATTATTAAAATGGCAAACCTTTCTCTATCAGCGAAAGTGATAGAAACTATTATGTTTGAATCTACAATATGTTTTCTAGTAAGAAACTTTATTAAATAAGATAAAAGTGTAAACTTTTTGATGCTTGACACAATTTACGAACGTTCTTTATTGTTTCTTGAAGCGTGTATTATGTATTAAGTTCCAAATTTGATTAGGGTTATGTAGTATTCAAGTTTTTTTTTTTTTTTTTTTTTTTTTTTTTAATTCGTTGTTATTGTCTTATGAGTCACTATGATCTTTCAAAAATTGAGAAGTGGAGAAGTAGGGATTTTATTGTGTAGATGGATTCACTCATGTTTAATTTTTACGGTACAGATTAGATCATGAACTAGGTAGATATACATGAGATTTCAAACAAAAGTTTTTAAGAGACTCCAAAAACTTCAAAGAAAATAATTTTGCTATTACGATTAATTAATTTAATTTTTTGCACTTTCAAAGAGTTCTTGGTAAACATCAATACATCCAAGATTTTATGAATATCAAAAATACTAGACTAAATTGAAAACTTACCGAGTTCAAGAGGTTAAAAATTGGTATACTGGTTGAGAAAGGATAGCTAGAGGCATGAGAAGAAGTGGTGATTTTATGAAATAGTATTATTTAAGTGAGTGTACGAATGGTGTTAAGATTACATTATAGATACGATTCGTTAGAATATATTAGAACCTAGCATTAAGAGGCTTAAAATAAGGAAAAACAAATGAAGCAATGAGGCAGATACGAATAATTTAGGATTCGGACCTTAAAAACAAATACTTAATGGGGTACAGATACGAATGATTAACATTCAGACCTCCATTAAGTGCAAACAAATGAGGCCTTAGTGTTTTTTTTTTTAAGCCAATCATTTTATGTCATTTTAGAACAAAATGACCAGACTGCCCTCCAAATCCCAAGCAGGTATGTTGACCTGCTGCCTGTCAACTCCCTCTTACTAGATAGTGTGGAATACTCCCTCTGTCTTTTTCATTTGTCGTTTATTTTTAAAAAATTAGTATTTGATAGCATTAGTCATAAGAAACATTTTATTACGCTTTTTCCTTTTACTTAAATGAGCTATTAATAACTGTATATCTTAATTCTTGGATAATAAAGATGAACTTTTCAAAAATTAATTTTTTTTTATCTTTTAAAATTATAAAGATTTTAAAACACCTTTTTGGACTAAAATATCAGATAAAAATGATAAAAAGCAGCACAATACATATGATAAAAAGCAGCACCACACACACACAGATATATATATGCAGCACCACACACACACAGATATATATATATCTGTGTGTCAAAGCTCCTTGAGTGTCAAAGCTCATGTCGTTTTCTTTTGAATGTCATTTTTTTCCAATTCAGTTTGCACTTTCTTTTTATTTTTGTGTAAGCATTAATAATTAACTCAATAAATAAAAAAACAAACAATTAAATAAATTATGTTAATAATAATTACTAAATGAATGTGTATATTGGTAAGGGTAAATTAGTAAAAATGTGTTTTTTCTTACATTAATGATAACTATTTCAAATAAGTTGTTACAAAGAAATCAAAATAAGAAAATTAGGTGAAATATTATAAACCGCAAGGGAGAGTAGTATTACAAAGCGGCGGTCCCCGAAATTATCCCTTATTTTCTTTTATAATCAATTTCTTCTAATATTTCTTTTTCGATTGACAATATAACCAATTTACTTATTCTTTCGTGGTACAATTCTTTTATCTTACATAAGATTTTACTAATCTTAATTTTGAAATTCTTCGTTTAGTTAACATTAAACTCAGCAGTATATCAATTGCCCTTCAAAATAACGACCATGAGAGAAGTTGTATTTTGTAAGGGCACTAATCCACATCAAACTTATACACATTACGCATTGCATGTAGGGGTGTTCATGGTTTGGTTAAAAACCGATCCAAATCGAAAACCAAAACCAAATCGATTAAATAAATCGATATTTATTTGGGTTAGGTGTGGTTTGGTTTTGAATTTTTAAAAACCAATAATATTTGGTTTGGTTTTGGTTTGATTTTACTAAAAGCAAATCGAAGAAAAAACCGAACCGAACCGACAAATTTTATACATATTTTTTATAATTATATATATACAATATATTAATTTTATAAATACTTTTAAATAATTTATATACTTTTTACGCAAAATTTTATTTATCTCTAAAAAGCTAATGAACTTTATACCTTAAGCCGATTTTAAAAAAGAAATCCAACTCATTTATTCAAAGAAACAACTATATGAGATTTACCTAGATTTATTTTTTATATTTCTTATAAACTTTGTTCACTTAATTAAAATCATAAATACTAAGACATTTTCTCCATAATGCAAGAAAACATAACTACCCTAATAAAAGGGCAATAACGGATTATAAATTGGAAAAGGATAGAAAATTCTCTCCTAATTGGAGGAAAAAAACATGAAAGAGAGAAATATCGTTAATTCCTTTAAAAGCCGAAAAACCAACCCAAACCGACTACGACCAAACCGATGGATATGTATTAATTTGGTTTGGTTTTAAGAATTTTAAAAATTGACTAGATTGATTTAATTTTGGTTTTAACTTAAAACCACCGGTCCATGAACACCCCTAATTGCATGCAACGAGAGGTAACATGACTATTTTGAATGTTTTTGCTTAGCATCGTGTTATTGCTTATTGGGGTTACCCTAACTCGTATATATATATCGGAAAAAGGCTCAAATATGCTATCGAAGTATCGGGAATGGCTCATTTATCCCACTCATCAATAGTTTGGCTCATTTATGCCATCAAACTATCGAATGCTAGCTCATTTATGGCACTCATTAATAGTATGGCTGTGTGTGTGTGTGTATCAATATATATATATATATATATATATATATATATATATATATATATATATATGGTGAAATTAGAGGTCTACGTCGTTTAATTGGTCGGCCAAATTTTATTAAATTAATAAAAGATCGACCCGTACACATTCCACCCACAACCATAATTTAGTTGGAGACCACGTGTCATATTGGTATTGTAAAATCGGCGGTGATGAAAAATAGCATGAGTGAGTCATTTGGTAACCGCAATGGCATAAATGAGACAAACTATTGATGAGTGGCATAAATAAGTCATTTCCGATAGTTCCTTGATAAATAGCCAACGAGTGGCATCAATGAGCCATTTTCAATAGTTTGATGGCATATTTGAGCCTTTTCCGTATATATATTAGGGTTAATGGAAGTGAAGGAGAAAATGATCAAAATGGTCCCTGATGTATTGGGGTTGTAATGGTTTAGTCCTTGATATATCCTCTTAATGGATATTAGTCCTTAAAGTATGTATAAAAGTGATTAATTTGGTCCCTGATGTATTGGGGTTGAATTTGTTTAGTCCTTGATATATCCACCTGATGGATATAGTCCTTAAATTATGAATAAAAGTGATCAATTTGGTCCCTGATGTATTGGGGTTGCATTGGTTTAGTCCGTCATATATACACTTGACGGATATTAGTCCTTAAATTATGTATAAAAGTGATCAATTTGGTCCCTGACATATTGAGGTTGCATTGGTTTAGTCCTTCATATATCAACTTGATGGATATTAGTCCTTAAATTATGCACAAAAGTAATCAATTTGGTCCTTGATGTACTGGGGTTACATTGGTTTAGTCCTTGATATATCCACTTGGATGGATATAGTCCTTAAAGTATGTATAGAAGTGATCAATTCGGTCCTTGATGTTTTGGGGTTGCATTGGTTTAGTCCTTGATATATCCACTTGATGGATATTAGTCCTTAAAGTATGTATAAAAGTGATTAATTTGGTCCATAACCCTAAATCTAACATAGTTTTAGAGAAGACAGATAGACATTTTTGGAGTGATTGGCTAGAGTTTAAGCCACGTTATTTAAATTGAAAAGTTAGAAATTGCATTTCTCAATTCTGTGAAATAGCCAACAATTAAATTTTGTGGGTCGATTAAAATAATTCAAATTGTGACCAGATTTTTTTTTTTTAAATTCACGCAGGTACCACGTAGAAAAAAAAGGCGGTACATTAGGATTTAACGCATTAGGGGTAAATATGACCTGAAAGTTAGATGGCAAAAGCAAATATCTCAAAAAAGTATAACAAGGGTAGATATGGCTTTTTTAACAGTGTAGGGGCAAATCTGACCCTTTAAAGTTCTTAGTTCTCTTGGGCAGTTGAGCTCCACCTTGATGGTATCATTTAAGTAGTAGAAAAATTATAAAACTAGTCAAATTTATCAACACACGTTTCATTTTAAATTTTTTTTTTTTTTTTTTTTTTTTTTCTGTTTATAAATTTTAAAAGGCCAAACTACCACAAAGTCCTAATAAACTGCCAAGAATAAATTCTCGTATGGAACTGTTGTCAAGTTAAAATAAACAATGAATACTCACATATAAATTGAGCGGTTTACAAAATCATGCGCCATAAAAGAAAAACCACCGGCATTAAATTATGTAATTTATGGCCCTTACTAAACCACTAGGAGGTACACTTGGCTGGGAGATCGATATCCAGTGACATTTTGACAAAATTGTAAAGAAACCGCGGTAAGACCCTTTTGTTTATTGCATGATTTTTTATTATATTATCAAAGTACAGCCCAACCCTATAAAAGGGCTTTGGGAAAGGGGAAAGGGGAAAAAAGAAAAAAAAGGGGGTCATTTTCCTAATTCCCCCGCCCCCAACGATTCTCGATGAGTTTTTGGCCAAGAAAGTCATTGCCCTTTCCCCCGGAGATCAAAGTGCCCTAAAAAAAATTTGAAAAAGTCATGGAAAAATTCGGCCTTTGCCCCGCATTGTAATGCGATTTTGATTTTTTTTTTTTTTTAAAAAAAGGGAAATTCCGGGAGTTATATCTTTTTCCCCAGGAGATATTTTATGCCCCCTAGCCCCGGGGACTTCCAAATCAAGTAACTTATTCGAACAATGTAAAAGCGAAATTTTGCCCGGTAACCCTCCACAAATCCCTTTCACCATCCTTTCCCTCGAGAATGTGGGGCCCCCATCCCCTCTTTAATCTTTACCCCCGTTTTGTTCATCGATTGAACATCTTTTAAAATTTAAAGGAATTTCTATAGAGTGATATTATCTAAAAGGGAAATTTTTTTTGTAATCCCTGAAATGGTTTTCTTTGGAACTCTAACGGGCTCCCCGACCACAAGTGGAATTCTTCCCCCTAATTACGACCACCTCATTGGTTTGTCAACTAAGTTTTTTTGGAATTTATTAGTGGTTAAACAAAAGTCACTATTGTTGAGAAAATCACAAAAAAAAGGTCCCTTATACTTGGGTTAGGTTCAAAATGATCTCTCAAATATAATCGTGAAATTTTTTGGATTTTAATTTGTCAAAAGTGAGCAAATTTTTTTCCTCAAATATTAACAAAAAAACCTTATTAATATCATATGATAAAAACAATTTACAAAAAAAAATTGAATTGAAAGGTTTGATTTACATATGTTATGGGAACATCAGTCACAAAATTGGGTTTATAGTGACAAACATGTGTTCCATAGTGTGAAAATAAAAAAAAATTGGAAATAAGAACCTGGAAGATTTTCATGGTATGAATATTGGACCCGGTGGAGAAAAGTACTGGGGGGAAAATTTCCCAAATTGTGATCCCCCTTTCACTTCAGTCATCATTAATACATTAAAAAATAGGGGCCTCATGAATACTACATGTTGACTTGTAACAACCAAGTATTGTTAGTCTTTCTTACATCATCAACTTTGTCAAGTACAATATCTTACATGCTTAGTTAAATTAAAAAACAAAAATCCAAAGGATGTCCTCCAAATTATTCTAACATACAATGTTGATAAACTTCAATATTCTCAGATTTCTTGTAGTAATTTTTGTTGGGTCTTCTTGATTTTCAGCCAAAATGGCCCGGGGGAAACCGGGTCTTCGCCAAAATTTGGAAAAAAAACATAGTCCCCAAAGACCTTCAGGTTTCTCCTTTCCCCTTTTATCATCTTTGTCCCCTTTAAAGCTTCGCGTAATGGATTTTACAACTCCCCCGGGCTAGTCGCGCGGGGTCCGGGGTATAAACATGGGCGTTTTTATGCGGAGGGGGTGTACCCCTTTTATTTGTCGAAATTGCGTGTCGGCCTTTTTTGGTAAAGAAATCTTGGAAACTTGTCCGAAAGAAAAAGTTGTTGTCATCGGTCGACGAAATGCTTGTTGCGTTACTCGAAACGATCCAAAACTTTTCCACGGGGAAAGGGTCTTCGGTGGATCCGTTTCTTTGTTCCTATCAATCATTATTTATCTATTTCTGGTATTCGGTGCAATTTTTTTTGTTTGCCTTTTTTATTAGGTAATACGTAAAAATATCAGTCTCGGTAAAATACATTAAAAACAATTCCGTTTGGCCAAAAGTGGGGGTTTTTGGCTTATTGGTATTGGCTTATCGGATTAAAAGGGGGGGGAAATGGATTAAAATTTTATAATTAACGGCTTACCCGGGGCGGGGGGGTGGATTATTAAAATTTTTTTATTTGGGGGGCCGTTAATTTAAAAATTTTTAAATTTCATATTTTTTTTTTTTACTCCCAAACAAAAAAATATGTATGGTAAATTTTAATTTCTAAACCAAAAAACTAAGCCCCGGCGGGCGAGGCCAAGCCCTTTTTAAGTCGGGGCTTTTTTCCCTTTAAATTCTTTTTTATTAGTTTTACCTTTTCCCCAATCTCACCGAAGGGTAAAGCACGGTAAGTCATTACTCTTGGGCTTGGTTCGTATTGAAGACTCGGGGGTTTGGTCGAGTGCTTATATACGAAAAGCGGTTTAATCTTTTTAAAGAGGTGCCGTTTAAGGCATTAATCCATTGCAAAAGGAAAATTTTCAAACTTAGTTGCTAATAACCCAATCCCTTAATTCCCCGTATAACCCAAAAAAAATTTAATGTGGTTAATCGGGAGCGAGTACAAAACCGGAAAAATTCCCAGTGAGAGGAAAAATTTTTTTTATTTTTTTTTATATTTAAGGGGGTACCTTTTATAACAGTCCGATAATTGTAATCCCTTCTTAGAAAAGAGGGATCTTATAGGTTGGCTAGGGGTTAATTCCCAAAAACAAAAGGGGGGAAAAAGGGAAAGTTCCCTAATAATCCGTCCCAAACCGGTAGCCAAAAACCCCGTCTCGGTGACAAAATTTTCCCAATTTTGGGTGTGCACAAGTAAACACCTCAAATTGTATAAAATTGAACACGTAAACACAAATTTTGACTAGCCTAAATTTTGGAGGTGTCTAGATGATCATTTTTTTAAATTGGAGTGTTCGAGGGGGCAAAGTGGAGACAAGTTGGGGGCCCACTTGTGCCCCCCAAAATTGGAAGGCATACCCGGGAAAAAGTTTGAGGGCTTGTTTATCCATTATGCCTATTTTTTTTGTCCCCCAGTAGCTTTTAAGTGCAATTTTTTTTTATTTTTCTTGAATTTTGATTTAAAACATTTTTGATGTTGCGGTTTTATGATTTGACACGACTTTCTTGATATTTTTTTGGGTTTAAAACTTCTTTTTAAAGGACCTTAAAATAAATCCCACAAAAGAGTTTGTTACCTATTTGACCTTTTTCGAAATTGAACTATTTCTTCCTTTTTTGGATGAATCAAAAAGGGGTCCATTTTGGGCAAAACGGAATGTTAGTGAACCGAAAAGGTTCCGTCAAAACTCGGAAAAACGATGGATGAAATAGCGGGGGCGCAAAAGGGAAAAAGATCTTCGGGAGAAAAAATTTTCTACTAAAACCCAATTTTTTATCACTGAAAAGTTAATTCGCTTGCGTGCACTCGGATCTGTCGGAGACTTCTTTTATAATTGCTTGAGAGTTGCTATAGGGGGAAATTTCCCAGGGGATGGCAAAAAGGCGGTAGAGTT
>NC_081352.1:28580180-28588398 GCF_029784015.1 Lycium ferocissimum | reverse complement strand
CCCTAAATCCATAGAGAACAAGTCCCAAACCTCAAGAACACCAAGGTAAGCCTACTCTAATTATTCCAAGTCAATTCTAATACATATCCTTGTAATCTAAACAAGAAATCATCATTCTAAAACTAGGGTTTTCAAGAAAACCATCTCAAGGTTCAAGAATTCAAGATTTTGGAAATCTTCTTCAAAGCTCAAGTCTTTAATTCAAGTTTTGGAGCGACTAAGGTATGTAGAGTTACTATCTACGTGTGGGAACATCATTGTTTCTTCCCCACACCTCATAATCCATAAATTATGATTCTCTACTAAAACTAGGGTTTCTATACCGTGCTCATGATAACCCTAGGTCCATGTCTATGACTATATTATGTTTGAATTGCTATTATTCTATCATTGTGTTCTTGATACTCATTATAATTATTGAGAATCTGTCCGTAATCCATGAAAACCCATATTTTGTATTCCATGGGTTCTTGCATGCATGTTTTTGACTAAGAATGATTATTTCATGAATATCCTATATGTCTACAAATTTTCATGCAATTAAATCATAAAATTATTTTCATGCCATGATACAAGAAATATACATGCTAAATACAAGTTATTTCATAAAATCATGATACATGCTATGTTACAAGTTACTTCGTGAAACCATGTTTATAAAGTTATTTCACGAAAATCATGGGCTTTTAAAGCCAACCATATTATGTTCATGTTTTTGGGAGTTGCACAAATTA
Source organism: Lycium ferocissimum (assembly GCF_029784015.1). Taxonomy (NCBI): domain Eukaryota; kingdom Viridiplantae; phylum Streptophyta; class Magnoliopsida; order Solanales; family Solanaceae; genus Lycium; species Lycium ferocissimum. The sequence continues at coordinate 28,587,664 of NC_081352.1, read as the reverse complement.
CGAGAAGGCTCGAGATAGCCACGAAACTACGTAGCCACCGTAGGACAAGGATCGCTCCGCCCGATAGGACGATACCTTAATTTTACACCGAATGGATCCATCGAGCACGTTACCACCTTATACCCCGGCAAGGTATGGGGCCTCCGCCGGTCCGGCGAGGTACCGACATCCACGCGTACCCACGTGGTGATATTATATTGTCGGTTATGAAATGCTCTCCCTACCTACCATGTTTTTTACTCGTACTTTATATTATATATGTATTCATGTTCATGCTCACAACTGTGTTTCGGTTTCACGTTCGTTCTTATCTTTGTTACTTTTTATGTCCCATGTTATTTCATTCGGTTGCTTTACATACCAAGTACATTCAATGTCCGACGTCCCCTTTTATTGGCCGGGGGCTTGCATTTCGCGATGCAGTATTGATATACGGACGACACATCGCTCGCAGGACAGCATTCGTATCGCCTATTGGTGAGCCCTATCTCATTCGGGGGTTTAGTCAACTTTTGTTTTATGATTTGTTCCCCATCTAAGGTATCTTTTGGGGGCCTTGTCCCGTAAGTATGTTTTCCGGTCGGACTCATGATAGAGGTTTCATAGACTAGACAAGTCAGTTATGTTATGTTAGACATTCGGAGTCGTATAGCCATTTTGGCTCATTCATGTTTTTTTCGAACTTATGTTTAAACAAGTATTTTTATTAAGTATTATGACTTACTGCGTTTTATAAAGGCTCATCATGCATTCACGTTGTATTCCGCTCATGTTATGCCTCATGATGATTCAGCACGCCATGTGGTTCGCTCGGTCACATGCAGTAAGGCACCGAGTGCCGTGTTTCGCCCAGGCCATGGTTCGGGGCGTGACAATTCCAACTTGTTACTCACAAGCTTCTAAGCATGCATGTTGGCAGAAAGCAATGGAGGAAGAATTTTTGGCTCTTAAAGAAAATAACACATGGGACATTGTTTCATGTCCTTCAAATGTCTGGCCAATTAGATGTAAATGGGTTTATTCATTTAAACTTCATTCTGATGGAACTCTTGATCAGTACAAAGCTCGTTTGGTTGTTCTTGGTAACAAGCAGGAGTATGGTGTGGATTATGAGGAGACTTTTGCACCAGTAGCAAAAAATGACTACGGTGCGAACTATTATTGCCATTGTTGCATCCACCAACTGGCCTCTTCATCAAATGGATGTCAAAAACGCTTTTCTCCATGGTGATCTGAAAGAGGATATTTATATAACCTCCACCTAGTTTGTTTTCATCACCAACATCAGATGTTTGCAAGTTGAAGTGGTCTTTGTATGGATTAAAACAAGCTCCCAGAGCTTGGTTTGACAAGTTCCGATCTACTTTGCTACAATTCTCTTTTAAGCAGAGTAAATATGACTCGTCTTTGTTTCTTCGGAAAACGTCTATAGGTTGTGTTCTTCTTTTGGTAAATGTAGATGATATTATTATCACAGGAACTGATTCTTCATTAATCACTAGCATCCAGTTGTTAACATAAGAATTCTTTTCATATGAAAGATCTTGGTACTCTTACATATTTTTTGGGTTTGGTAGTTCATTATGATTCTTTAGGTGTGTTCTTAAACCAGCATAAATATACTCAGGATTTAGTTGCTTTGGCTGGTCTTCAAGAATCTTCCTCTATAGATACTCCATTGGAATTGAATGTAAAGTATCATCATGAGGAAGGGGATCTTCTGCCTGATCCAACTTTTTTTTTTTTTGACAATTAGTTGGTAGCCTAAATTATCTTACTATTACTCGGCCTGAGATCTCTTTTGCAGTCCAATAAGTGAGTCAATTTATGAAGGCTCCCCGACATCTGCATTTGGTGACTGTTCGTCGCATCATTCGATATCTCTTGGGAACATCTACTTGTGGATTATTCTTTCCTAGTGATTCTCCTATTCGACTTAATGCTTTCAGTGATTCTGATTAGGCTGAATGTCCTGTCACTCTTTGTTCGGTCACTGGTTGGTGCATGTTTCTTGGAGAGTCCTTGATATCTTAGGAGAGTAAGAAGCAAGATCGTGTGTCAAAATCTTCAACAGAGGCTGAATATCGAGCCATGTCTACTGCTTGCTCCGAGGTTGTTTGGCTTCGTGGATTACTTACTTTCTCTGTTCGTGTTGCCGAACAAATATTAACTTCGGTGTAGCTTAACAATGATCACTTACATTTTTCAAAATGGGCGGGAAAGCCAGCCGTCCCATCACGTCACGTCGCCTAAGTGTGGGGCACGTGTCCGCCCCTGATTGGCTGTTCATGCTATTACGAACAGGAATCGTCTTACCTCGTTTCTATAAAAGCTCACCCTCGATTCGTTTTTAACTTTTACCGCTTAAAAACTTTATCTCCGAAATTTCTCAAGCCTCTTTGTTTTCAAACTCACAACCTTTAATCCTTCATATCTTCATCTTCAAACCCCCAAATCTTTATCTTGTTCTTCGTATTTTTCCTTAGGTCTTCAAATCTTCATATAATTTTCTATCACTTTCTCCCTTTTTCAAACCTTCAACGAAAATGGTTTCAAGTTCAAGATCTTCTTCTCGTGAGGCCTCTCCGGTTGGCTCCCCTCGGTCCGACCATTGCTACTGCTGAGCCTGAGGTTAAAACCTGTACGAGCCTTGCGATAAAGACGTCATCCCTTCGACGTACCATTTTAACTCCGCATTTGTGGTTAAAAAGCCTCTGAAGGGTGGTAAAGCAGACCGAATTGGATGAGGGAGCCTCCACGGTTTACAGGCCAGAGATTTGATAGATCTACTTATTCCGGACTGAGGCAGAGTTTTAGGGCCTCAGGTTCTCAGTTCAGGGGTGATTCGGGGTAGGCTAGGCCACCCGTGCCATGATGTTCTCAGTGTGGGAAGTTATATTGGGGTCAATGCCGATTAGGTTTTGAGGTTTGCTATGCATGTGGTCGGCCAGGCCGTATCATGCATGATAGCCCCTCGATTGGTAGCAGAGAGAGCCCGGCCTTCGGGTCGGCTACACTGGTCTTCATCATCTATACGCCCCTATGGGGCCGGTGTGTTCACATGCACCAGTCAGCCATGATAGAGGCAGGGGGAGAGTCCCTAGTTCTAGCGGCCCTCAGCATCATATTTATGCTTTGGCTGGACGCCAAGATCTTGAGTCTTCTCTTGATGTTGTCACAGGTATATTATCGGTATTTTCTCATGATGTATATGCTTTGATAGATTCGGGCTCCACATTGTCATATATTACTCCATATATTGCGGGTCGGTTTGGGTTCAAACCGGAGTTGATTAAACCTTTTGAGGTATCTACACTCGTTGCTGAACCGGTAATAGCTAGTCGAGTATATCGAAATCGCGTAGTTGTGATTTATGACCATCGTACTATGGTTGACTTACATGAGTTAAAAATGGTGGATTTTGATGTTATTATGGGTATGGATTGGTTGGCTTCTTGCTATGCCAATGTTGAATGTAGAATGAAAATGATTCGCTTTCAATTTTTGGGAGAACCAATTTTAGAATGGAAAGGAAATACTGTGTCACCAAAAGGTAGGTGTATTTCCTATCTTAAGGCAAGGAAAATGATTACGAAAGGTTGTATTTACCATCTAGTTCGGGTTCACGATATAGAAGCAGAATCGCCAACTCTTCAGTCTGTTTCAGTAGTGAATGAGTTCCAGGATGTATTCCCGAAAGAGCTCCCAGGCCTCCCTCCGGAGCGGGAGATTGACCATGCTATAGATGTGCTACCGGATACAAAGCCCATATCTATTCCACCTTACAGAATGGCTCCCGCGGAGTTGAAAGAATTGAAGGAGCAATTAAAGGGCTTGCTTTAGAAAGGCTTTATTAGGCCTAGTTTATCCCCGTGGGGAGCACCTATGTTGTTTGTACGAAATAAAAATGGCTCCTTGCTAATGTGCATTGACTATCGACAGCTAAATAAAGTGACGACTAAGAATAAATATCCTCTTCTGAGGGTTAATGATTTATTTGACCAATTACAAGGCGCCAAATGATTTTCAAAGATAGATTTGAGATCCGGGTACCATCAAGTGCGAGTTAGGGAGAAAGATATTCCCAAGACAGCCTTCAGAACCAGATATGGCCATTTCGAGTTCCGGGTGATGTCGTTTGGGCTAACTAATGCACCGGCAGTATTTATGAATTTGATGAACAATGTGTTTAGGCCCTTCCTAGATTTATTTGTGATTGTTTTCATTGACGATATCCTGGTATATTCTAGGTCTGAGGCGAAAGTACGCGGATCATTTGCGCATCGTTCTTAGAGTTCTACAAACCGCAGTTATTTGCCAAATTTTCTAAGTGTGAGTTTTGTTTGAACTCGCTGACCTTTGTGGGCATATTGTTTCAGTCGATGGTATTCGGGTAGATAACCAAACGATTGAGGCCGTGAAGACTTGGTCAAGGCCCACAACATCTACGGAGGTTCGTAGTTTTCTGGGCTTAGCAGGTTATTATAGGAGATTTGTAGAATGTTTTTCTTCTATTTCTGCACCACTCACAAAGCTGACCTATAAATCGGTTAAGTTTCAATGGACAAATGCTTGTGAACGTAGTTTCCAGAGCTAAAGGACAAACATTAACTCTCGCTTCCAGCCTTTGACACTTCCAGGAGGGATTGGAAGGTTGTTGTATATTGTGATCTTGCGAGAGTTGGGCTAGGCTGTGTATTGATGCAACATGGTAAGGTGATTACGTACGCTTCAAGGCAATTACGGAAACATGAGAAAAATTATCCGACCCATGATCTTGAATTGGCTGCAGTGATTCATGCATTGAAGATGTGGAGACATTACTTGTATGGCATCCACGTTGATATTTATACAGATCATAAGAGCTTTTAGTATATCTTAAAACAGAAAAAGTTGAATTTATGGCAACGACGGTGGTTGGAATTGCTGAAGGATTATGATGTTGACATCCTGTATCATCCCGGGAAAGCAAATGTTGTGGCTGATGCTTTTAGCCGTAGATCCATGGGAAGATTATGTGATGTTCAACCAGAGAGAAGAGAGCTAGCTCGTGAGCTCTAGCAGTTAGCTAGCCTAGGAGTTCGAGTAGTGGACTCAGGCAGTATGGTGATGTGTCCTGAAATTACGGCACATTCGACGCCAACTACTTAGCCTTTTGTAAATCCCCAAGTACTTTTGATGTCGTTTCTTGTGTTTTTGTGTTAATTTGTAGAATAACATGTGTTGGAAGCGACTTAAGGCAAAATGAAGCAAAAATTTTAAATGAACTGTAACATCACTCGTGAATCGCATGTAATCAATAGATGAACCAGAGCATCTATTGACAGAGATTGCTAAAAAGGAAGACAGTTGTGCAACACATGCGAGCACCACATGTGAGTCGCATGTGGTACATGCGAGTCGCACCTGATGCGGCAGATGCTGCACCACAGCTGATTGAAGATGCAGTACCTGCGAAGATTTGGTGCAACCTGCGACTCGCAGGTTGCACATGCGACACCAAGTGCGATTCGCACCAGATGCGCAGGGGTATTTTTGTCTGGAAATTGTTCCCGTTTTGGACATTCTATAAATAGATTTTCTAGGGTTTTGGACTCATTATTCTACAGATTTTTAGTTGTCTTTTTGTGGAGCTCATTTATTATTGGTTGGTGAAGCTTTTAAGAGATTCCTGAAGCTTTTGTCATCTTCTCCATTCAATACTTTTGTAAGCTTTATGAATACACTTTACATTATTGCTTTACCTTTAATGAATATTAGTAGTTAATCTTTTTAGCTAAGGTTGTGGGACCAAATGTGTTAGTTATGTGATTGGGTTTCATATTCATACTTCATTTATATGCTAATGGTGTTTTCTATTAACTCTTCAAGCGTTAATGTCTTGTGATGGTGTACAACATTACTTATGCCTTAATACTATTACTTTGCTTGGAAAAGTAGAGGTTAGGAAAAGAGTTAATAGCAACAATTTGGGTAATTAAATCCATCTAATAGCTTGAGCTAGGAATAAGAAAGCTAGTTGAGGCTAAACGGGTGTTCTCTTATAAAACATTCTAGGGCTTAGAAAAGCCTAGGATGAAATTTGCTAATTTGGTTGGAAAACTTTTAGCAGTGACCCTTGGTTTAATGCATCTAGGCACATGAATAAGTTGAATTGATACCTAAGCGAATTACTTTCCATTGGAACCACAACCTTGGTCCCATTTACCAATAGTTTACATCTTATAACCACTCTTAGTCTTTAATGAACAAACAATAACCAAACTACTATTATATTCCCCTCTCCCTTGAAATATAGACTAATAGTCAAGCATTACACTTAACAAGTATATTTCTTCATTGTATTCTCTGTGGGATTCGACCCCAACCTCGTTAGGTTCTATATTTGAAACCGACCGCATACTCCTGATATTAAAGGTGTAATTTGGGCGTATCATATAGGAGCTATCATTCAAAATTCGGCGATCTCGTCGCTAGTAGTGGAAGTGAAAGAGCGGCAATATGAAGATCCTATGCTAATTCATTACAGGAATACACTCCCTCAGAAGGAGAAGTCATCATTTGAGATCTCTGGAGATGGAGTTCTCCGATGTCGAGGCAGGTTATGTGGCCCCGATGTTGCAGGGTTACGTCAGCGGATTATAAAAGAAGCCCATTGATCCCGTTATTCTGTCCACCCTGGAGCAACGAAAATATATCATGATCTTAAATCTATATATTGGTGGAATGGGATGAAGAAAGATTTAGCGAAATACGTAGCTCAATCTCCTAACTGTCGTACAAGTGAAAACTGAACACCAAAAGCCGGGCGGATTATTGTGAGCTATGTGAAATTTCGACTTGGAAGTGGGAAGTAATTAACATGGACTTTATTACAGGCTTACCCCACTCACGACGTAAGTATGATTCTATATGGGTGATTGTGGATAGACTCACAAAGTCAGCTCATTTCTTACCGGTCAGAACTACATGCATAGCAGAAGATTATGCAAAGATTTATGTTAAAGAGATAGTGCGGCTTCACGGTGTTCCGATATCTATTATCTCGATAGAGGAACTCAGTTTATAGCTAATTTTAGAAATATTTTCAGTGGTTAGGACTCGGTGAGTCTTAGCACGGCATTTCACCCGTTGTATCAGACGGACAAAATTTGAACGTACTATTCGGACCCTTAAGGATATGCTACGGGTATGTATATTAGATTTTCGAGGTAGTCGATGATTACTTACCACTTATTAAATTTGCTTACAACAATAGTTATCATTCTACCATCTAAATGGCACCGTATGAGGCTTTGTATGGGCGAAAGTGTAGATCTCTAATTGGATGGTTCGAACTAGGGGAGACCAAATTAATAGGGCCAGACTTGGTCCAGCAAGCTATAGAGAAAGTCAAGCTTATACATGATCGACCGTGACGCTCGAGTCGATAAAAATCCTATGTAGATAATCGTCGAAGAGACTTAGAGTTCCAAGGGAGGGGT
>NC_081352.1:28571166-28580080 GCF_029784015.1 Lycium ferocissimum | reverse complement strand
ACCCCCTCACCCCTTTCGTACCTCCCGGTCGGAAAAACCCGCGTAAAAAAATGGATGGTCTCTTTTACATCTTCGCGGGCGTCCGGTGGAAGGCGGAGATATTTGGAGCTAGAGGCGCGAGGCTTTCTCGTACTCCTCAAAAATATGCCTTGAGTGGGAGGGCAGGGTGGGCGTGCAGGACTCACCCACCTCTATATCCGTTCGCGGTGCTATTTCGACCTGCTTTTACGCGTATCTTGCCTTTTAATTTTCTTGTGCTTCTCTCTTCGAGCGTTTCTAAAATACACGATATACGGTTGGAAAGATAAATTCTTATATCTGGCTCTATCAACGCGATCTTATGAAGAAGAAGAAGGTCATTCATTCCTAAAATGCCGGAAATCATTTATAAGTGTGGCGCACAACACACCCATAAATAAGACTCTCTTAGACACCGGCTCGTAGACGCGCCCCAAAACGAAGCGCTCTCGATACCGCACTTTTGTCACGATCAATGCATGACGGGCACCCGATGCTAACCCACCCGCGTACCTTTTATCGTACATTTTCATTCATATCTAGGCGAGCCACATGGCTTGCTCATAATTTACATACATCAATAGTGCTAATCTCGTTGGGCGAGCAATATATTTGTGTCATCATCGGCCAAACGATACCCCCACGTATCCATATACCAACCACAAGGCTATCAAAATGATATATAAAATATGAGCCGACAAGGCTACAAGACATCTAGCCATACACAATTGTCTACGAGCCTCTAAGAAGAGTAGGTAATATCATATAGGCGGGTCAGGACCCCGCCGTTCCCATATGTATGTACACAAAAGAATAATACCAAAAGTTGTAGCTGCGGAATGAATTGGAGCTCCTCCTGTAGTCCTTTGAATAAGAAAGCTATGGATCGAGCTGTCTCCACGGCCACACAACGGGCATGACGCGCGTCATAAATAAAGGATGTCGGTATGAATATGTGCGAGGTATGTAAAACATGTCCCGACATCATAGTGTGAGCATAAGAGACAGCATAAGGATTAGCATAAGAAATAGCATAAGATGGGAGAATTGGGAGATAGTAGAGCCATAATCATACTCGGCTTACTTGTCTTTCACAGGGACCTTCCCATTTCTATAGCGTGCTCGTGTACATACATTTATACTTATACATATATCGGATCCGTATCCATATCCGTATCCGTATTTATATCCATGTTCATATTCATATCCATATTCGTATTCATATCCATATTCATATTCATAGCCATATTCATATTCATATCCATATTCATATTCATAGCATGCCCGACCATGCGAGTTCGGTGTTCCTGTCTGGATACCCGACACGGCTCGGTGATTATACATACATGCTATCGAGGCTCGGTGTTATCCGTACATATTGCGGTGGTGTGTGCTATGATATATGTCATACCCAGCCACGTAAGCTCGGTGTTACATAATAGACAAACATAGACACATATACATAAGAGCTCATAAACATCATCAACGTCATTACCATCATCGTTTTCATTACATCTATCCTTGAAGGATCAACTATCATATAAGGAATACAATAGAATCGTGAGAGCATCGAAGATCATGAGCTTGGAAATCTTAGAGATGTAATCTTTTGGAAGGCATCATGGAACTCATGAGAGTATATAATATATATATATATATATATATATCAAAGAACCATGCCTTAATGAAAGAAGGGTTAGCCTTACATGCCACTAGAACCATGCCTTAATGAAAGAAGGGTTAGCCTTACATGCCACTTCTTCTTCTTAACTATTTAACGTTCACCGTTGAAGCTTGAATAATCTACATTTAGAAAGATTCATACCATAGTTAAACCTTAATGATATTATTAGATTCAAACTAGATTATTTCAAGATCTAATGAAAATTGGGCAACATTTCACTTGCATCAGCTTCCACCATTTCATGACCACAACTCCCAACATCCATGTCTGTCGCAATAATATGTCAAGTAATCATTACATTAAGCCTTCAAAATTCATCCTTATGTTCAACTTATACCAACAACTTCACACCCATTTTATACGTTTCATATAATGCTTATTCATCACTAATACTACCTTTCATAACAAGATTCTATCCATATTATACTAATAATCATGACTCGATACGAGTTATTTTCGCTTCTCCAAACATCACAATGATAGTTACATTTAACCCTCATTTTCTACTTTCTTCCGGCAAGTTCTTCAACTAAGCATTCATGGTATGAGATAAGCATGAAAGCTAACCTTTACTATCATGGAAAGAGCTTTGGAGTAGCTATCAACTTAGATGAAAACCACTAGCTTGATGCCTCGGGAATGTCTTGTAGTCTACAAACCGTAGGAAATCTTCCAACACATGGACACTTTGATTCTTCCCTCTTGATCTTGTTTTTCTTTTGGATTGGGGTAAATAAGCTTGGAGAAGGGTTTTGAGCTTTTAATACTTGTAGAAGATGAAAAATGGAATAAAAGAGCAAAGGCCATCTATTTATACTTAAACTTAAAATCTGCCCGGTAGATTTTATACGGACCACGATCCGTATACTATTATACAAATCCGTATAAATGGACCGTATATACTCCCTATGAAAATTTCCCTTTCTATAAAAGGTCGAGTTATACGGACCCCTCTTATACGGACGTATGGAGTTATATGGACCGTATAAGTGGTCGTATAATAACTCCAGGTTCACGCGGAACTTTCTCTCGTTGATTCGTTTGACTTCCCGATCCTTGTGAAACCTTCTTGACACTTATATAACACTTTATTAACCATACAATAGGCCACATATCAATTGAAGATATTACAAAATAACATTAACTCAAATGTAGCGAGAGCAACTCGAAACACGACTTACATTCACTTCCTTGACATACTAAACTTCACATTCATATAACCCGAAATCTTATGGTATGAACCTTACAGCTATCCAATACTTCCCGTAATCTCTAAGGATTTCATAATCACCTTAAGCTACACATTAGCCTATCCACAGAATGTAACACAGGAATTTTTTGAGGTGTAACATTCTTTCCCCATAAGAACATTCGTCTCGAATGTTAGTTTCTTGGGAATTCTATAAAATTTACCGAGTTTTCCTAATTATGCACTACCATCTGCCTTGACAACCCAAAATACATCGCCTCACGGGGCTGAAATTCAGCTTAACCAATAATCTTTCGCTTGAGACACGACCAAAGAAAAGCATTACATACTGGGATCAATGGCGACTACTGTTTGAAAATCTCCTCTGAAAGGTGAAAATAAATGTGGGTGGCGGAATTTAAGTGTTTTATTCGGTTTCCCAAGTCATTTCCTCATATTATTCTTCCATAAAACTTTAGTAGCTACCTCTCTTTGGTCTGAAACCCCAGTGTATATATCTAAAATGGCAATGGGGACTTATATTATAAGATAATTGTTTAGTAACTTGAACATCATCTATTGGTACTATTCTAGAAGGATCTCTAATGCACTTACGAAGCATCGATACATGAAAAACTAAGTGGACTGACTTCAAATACGGGAGGTAGTCTAATTTGTAATGCTGCCTCGCACGTATAATCTCATGGAGTCCGATGTACCGGGGGACTAGCTTCACGCCCCTCATAACGCCCTTCATCGGCGACACCTTTAAGAATACCCGATCCTTTGCCCGGAACTCTAATTCATGATGATTATCTGTGGGATTTTTATCGACTTTGAGCCGTACGATGATCGATCTGTATAAACGGACACTCTCATAACTAACTTTGAATCAGCCCCTATCAATTTGTACTCCCCACTTAGACCCATCAATTGGAGCATGAGGGAGTCACCCGAGGAGACTCCCTCTCTTGCTGACCACAAATGCCTAGTCGTTACTCGGATCAAAAATTTGTTGGTAGAGACCGGATATCGTTGGTACAGTGAATGATGTTGAAGTGATCCCTGGTTCATGTCACTCCTTGGAAATGTAATAGTTGAATTAGTAACTATGAGTGCAATAAATTAATAACTTCGGGGAAAAAGTTTGCTACTAAAGAGAGCCAATTTTCCATCACTCTCGAGGATTTATTCGCTTAGCGTATCATTTGATCTGCAAATTCTTCTTGTGAAACTTGTGTAAGAGGAATCATCAATTTTTGTTGATGGCAGTGGCTCTAGAGTTTTGCTGATTTGCACCGTTAGGTATGACCTAACCTTTTTACAGCGTTCTTTTCGTCACCACCGCACCCGATGATTCAGTTCTCCTCTCGCTTCCTAAGCCTACAAACAGCGATAAAATTAATTTCTTAGCACAAGTTTTCTAATGGAGTAGTTAAATGTAACACTCAGCAAATTGATTAGGTGTGAATGTGTAAAATTAGTATTAAGATGACATTTATCATTATGAATCCTTTGGGATGGTCAGTGATCGCGATTATTTTGAAGTCAAACCAAATATTGAAGCTCGTAAGAGTTCTTAAATATAAATTCGGTGAAATTGACTTATAGGCGGTTTAGTCAAAATTAGTTTATAATTTAGGAAAAATTCCTTAGTGACAGTTGTAAATCTTTGAAATACCTTTCCAAAGATATAAGGTGGGGCTCAACTAGAGCTATGACTAAAAAGTTATGGCCAAGTTTCTTGAGCGATTATATATACTTTCTTGAATGATCATAAAGCGTCCAACTTGACCATTTTACTGCTTGTATCGAGGATATCTTATTTGCATACGTTATTGAACATTTGGACCCAAAAGTACCAGGCATTCTGCCTTGATATGCGTTTGCAATTGCTCTGGCATTTGGCAAAATGCTCCAGCATTTGGCAAAACGCTCTAACGTTTGCTAGAGCAGAACAATTCTACGTACAAAAACCCCTAGACGTGATATTTTCTTAAAATCTTTCATCCCACTTCTTTTTGACCGGATTTTTGAGAGAAAACAATCCTAGGGCTTCCCAAAACATCTAAGGTAAGTTCTTGATCAATTCAATCATTACTTCATCATTCTAATATCAAATTAACACTAGTTCATCTTCCCAAACCCTAGATTCTTGTAAGCTAAAGGAAAGAAGAAGAGAGGGAGTGTGTGGAATTCCATCAAAAGGTAAGACTTCTGATTTTTAAGGAGATTTTTATTGATGTTTAAACTAGCATAGAGTAAACAAAGAGGTTAGAATCCACCGATGATTTTCATAAGATTGAAGAACAAGATTTGAAGCAGAGAAGCCACACAGTTTTTGAAATTCAGGAAAACTTCAAGAAACGATTAGCTACTATCTTTCTAATCTAAATCAATAGTAGTGTGATTATTGAACCTTGGGAATTACGGTTGAGCGGGATTTGGGGTATGATTTCCAAAATCTTCTTTGAAGTATGTCTAGTTTTTTTAAACGTTTTGGATGTACGTCTACTTTAAAAACCTTCTTTTTGAAATATGTTATCTTGTTTGAAACATGTAGATGATTATTTTTGTGACTTGAAATCTTTCTTTGAAATATGAACATGATTGAAACTCTTGTTTGGTGGAAGTTCTTTCGGAATTAAAGATGATTTCTTTTAGACGATTAAATGCATGTGTGGGGGCCATGAGCTTAAATCCAACCTTATGCGAACTATACTACTTTGTGAAACCCATTTTTTCCCATTATTGGACGATTGAACTCATTTTTCTAAAGGCTAGACCTTAAACTTGTTTTGTTGTTGAATGGGTTCTTGAACTTGAAATTGATTAAGAAAGTTGAATAATATATTTCCAAAATTAGTCAGCGACCTTGAAATACCTCTGATACAGATGATGACTTGAGAAGTGATATTGGCTTTAAGCCATGATTGATGATTCGGCTGATATACTATGATTTCTATCTTTTGTTTGTGTTTGGGCCTGTATGGGCAAGCTGTGCTAGTTAGGGGTGGGCATGGTATGGTAGATACCGATTACCATATCGAAATCAAAATTTGTTATGCCGTGGTTTCGGTATTATCGTATTTGGTATGAATTTTTAAAAAGTTTGGTATTTGGTATGGTGTTTGGTATTGATAAAAAAATTACCGAAATACAGAATACCATACTGAAGTATATTGTTACATACATATATATTAGTATTATAATACTAACAAATATATAAACTAGTATTAGCACAAACTTAATTGTTTGGACGTTGAAATTTTGACTACTCTTTCATGATTGAAATGTCTTTTTTATGTAATTGATTTACGAAGGGGATTGCTTATACTTTGTTTTGAATATTTTTACACGTGTGAGGTTTTAGCATGATATAATTGAGACGTTTCGTGGATCGTGAATAGGAGAAGTCATAATTCTCTACAATATGAGTATATGTAAGTTGAAGTCGAACAAACTATGGTAACCGAATTACCGTACTGCAAAATATCGAAATCGAACTTAAAAATACCAAATCATACCGAATTAATTTGTTATGGTAATGTTATAGTATTTTTACAAACTGAAATTACCGTACCAAAGTTTCAAACACTATACCATGCCCACCCCTAGTGCTAGTTCAGAGGACAATTAGCCGTTATGGATCCTAACGCATCGATACGAGTGTTGTTGTGTCAATCCAGAGGACGATTGACTTTGAGGCTTATAGCTCGGTCTATATTTCATTGTGTCAGTCCAGAAGATGATTGACCTCTGAGGCGTATAGCTCGGTGCATCTTTGCTGTGCTAGTCCAAAGGACAATTAGCCTCCGTGGTTTCCTAGCCTGGAGTATCAATTGATTTATTTGCATGTGAGTAGCTTGGTTTGTATTTTGGTTGCCTGTGAGTGGTTGTGGTGATCTTGAGTTTGTAAGTGAAAGACTTGATGTGGTAAATGAGTTAAACTCGTGTTATTCATTGTTGTTGATTTCTCTCTGATGATTTTGGTGAAGTTAGATGTTTTACTCTGTGTCTGGATTTTAAACTGTTAACTAAGTCTTGTGTTATTAAGTTTTACTATCTTATTTTGTTTATTGACTATTGCCCCTTAGACACTCACCGAGTACCCAGTACTAAGGCATACGATTGTTGTTTTTGATGGTACGTTAGGTAACAAAGAAGAGAAGATTTATGCTATGCGTACGGAGTAAGAGAACTTGCTGTTTTCCAGATTTTGTTGCTGAACCCACATGCTTGTTCGTAGGACACCCTTCTATCTTAATTTATTGCTTGTAGTTCCAGGCTACGCCTCGAAGTTAGAATATTTTTTATGTTTGTTAGAAGCCACGTTTATGACTATGTATTTCTATTAAACTTCCACTGATTTCTTTTAAAGTATGAGTATGCTTTAGGTTAGCCATAAATGATTGTTTTAAATAAATATTAAAAGACTATTGAAACAGAATAGATATTTATTAATTTTGTAAGGTGCTTCTGGTGTTGTTCATAATGGCGTCGGATCACCAATTACGTCTGTGTGTAAGGTTTTGGGGCGACATTATATCACTTGATTGAACTCAATTTGCACTTTGTGTTACTATAATTATCTCATTAAGCATAAAATGAAAAGTTTAAAGTTAAAAGAGTATTGAATATAGAAATGTGGAATTTCTTTTTAAACTGATTAAAAAGGAAATAACATCAGATAAATTGGGATAGAGGTAGTACATTTTATGACAGGAAAAACACAATATTTTTCGGCCAAACACTATCTTTGTCGAAAAAATACCTAAATCGACAAGATCCATACATTTGGAGTCCATCTTATTCATACATTGATACGTAAATTTTTCTCAAATGGTCACTCGTAAAAAATTATGTACTAAAGTCATATATCTTGTTTTTATACCAAAAATCGACATGAAAATATTTACAATTTTTAAAATTTATCGGGGTGATATTTATTAACTCTTTGAGCAAGTCTGGGCAAACTTAAGATGTGTAGCTAAAAAAATGGGACAAGCTGAAAGTTGAATCATATATTCTCCCTTTCCGTTACAAAATATGTTTTATGATGATAATGACCTTTAGTTGGATGATCATCCCTGAATTGACCCAGATAATTGTGTTCATTCTATATATATAGTGTTTCTCTCCATATAAAATGGCAACAACATAAAAATGGCAACCATCAAGTCTGGTGCTATTTATTTGTTTCGAGTTTGTGCTTTGGACCTTGATTAGTTTCGGCTACTTGAATTCTTGATTTAGGTTTAATATTTAACAAAATTTTGTCTAATGATGTAGGAAAAAGGGGAATTGCATCTAGTGTAATGTTATATCCAAGTATTTTTGTACGTTGGATTATTTGT
The DNA here is from genome assembly GCF_029784015.1 of Lycium ferocissimum. Lineage (NCBI taxonomy): Eukaryota > Viridiplantae > Streptophyta > Magnoliopsida > Solanales > Solanaceae > Lycium > Lycium ferocissimum. The sequence goes on along the minus strand of NC_081352.1, from coordinate 28,571,832 downwards.
AAAAATTCGACATAAGTTCAGGGCGAGAGTATTTTGAGATATGAGACAAGGACTTTTTAATCCGTTTTAATAATTGCATGGTTGCTAATTAATTACAATTAGTGGAAATATTAATGGAGATTTGGGATTAATTAACCATGATTAGATTATTAAGTGGGGATTAGTGATTAATTAATATTAATCAAGTCATCGTAATGCACTAAGTGGGCCCCACTACAACATGGCCAAATCTGATTGGTCCATGCCATAGTGGACACTTGTCAACTTAGAGAATGCAATATAAATAGCTAATGGATACTCATTAATCATATTTTCATCTGAAGTTGAACAAAGAGAAGCTCTCATCTTCACAGTTGAGTAGAGAGAGAAAGCACCAAGCGACCATGGCTACTGTTTGCACCAACCCCAAGACCTTTTTTTTTAAAAAAAAAAATTTTAATCTAAAAGTGTTCTACATGTTCAAGGGGCGGTAACCTTAGGATTCAAATTGAGGAAGAAGAAGTGGTGCAATTGGTGCAAGAAATTGTAGAATCTGTCCAAATTAAGTTAGGTAAGACTTTTTCTCTTGTTAGGGAATTGAAGTTAATGATGTTGTAATGGAGAGATTAGGATTTGTATTAAGTGGAATTGGAAGTAAGAAAATTGTGATTGGGGTTGGTGTTGAAA
>NC_081352.1:28560843-28571066 GCF_029784015.1 Lycium ferocissimum | reverse complement strand
GTCGAGATAACGTATCCTGTTTTTATGGGGGGAGGCGTTTCCCGCGATTATCAAATGGGTCCGGCTGCTAAAGAAATAACCTCGGAAGATTATTGTCCAAACGAAAAAATTGCTATCCTTTGGGCTGACAAATGCCTGGTACGTTACTCAGATGAAAATTTATTTGGTAGAGAGACCATATATCGTTGGTCTAGTGGACAGAGCGTTAGTGATCCACAAGGAGGTTCGTGTCACTCTTGGAAATGTGATGGCTGGTGTAACTATGGCTGGAAATGAAATTAATCATTCGGGGAAAAGTTTGCTACTAAAGCTGAGATTTTCATCGCTCGAAGAGTTTGTTCGCTTGCACAATGCATTGCCTGATCTCTCGAATTCTTCTTGTGAAACTTGCCTAAGAGGTGCTATCGACTTTTTACCGACTGATGGCCAGAGTGGTGCTAGAATTTTGCTTCCGAGTTGTATCATTAGGGTATGAGACCTACCCTTTTTACAACGTTCTTTGCATTTTTGCGTCGCCACTGCCTGGTTCACGGTTTTATCCTCCTTCCCCACCTACAAACAATGATAAAGGTAATTTCTTAACACAAGTTTTCTAATGAACTAGTTAAATGTAGCACTCCGTAAATCCGGGTTAGGTGTGAATGTGTAAAACTAATATTAAGATGACATTTTAGCCATATGAATCCTTTCGGGATGAATTCGGGTGATAAACAGTTATTTTGAAGTCAAACCAAATAGTGAAGTTCGTAAGAGTTCTCAAATTCGTCCAAAGAGGTTAGAATCCACCAATGATATCGATTTTCATAAGATTCAAGAACAAGATTTAAGGCTTAGAGAAGCCCTAGTTTTTGAAATTCCAAGAAAACTTCAACAAACGATTTGTTCTAATCTTTCTAATCTAAATCAATTGTAGTGTGATTATTGAATCTTGGGAAGTACGTTTAAGCGGGATTAGAGGTATGTCTAGATTTCCAAAATCCTCTTTGAAGTATGTCTAGTTTTTTGAAAACGTTTTGGATGTACGTCTACTTTTCAATAACCTTCTTTTTGAAGTATGTTATCTTGTTTGAAACGTGTAGATGATTGTTTCGTGACTTGAAATCTTTCTTTGTAATATGAACATGATTGAAACTCTTGTTTGGTGGAAGTTCTTTCGGAATTAAAGATGATTTCTTTTAGACAAGGTCATGCATGTAGGGGTCAAGCCCGAATCGAATCTTATACGAACTATACTACTTTGTGAAACTCGTTTTTTCCCATTATTGGATGATTGAACTCATTTTCTAAAGGTTGGACCTTAAACTTGTTTTGTTGTTGAATTTGTTCTTGAACTTGAAATTGCATAAGAAAGTTGAATAATATTTCCAAATTGGTCATGACTTGAAATACCTCTATTCTGAGATGATGACTCGAGAAGTGATATTCGCTCTAAGCCATGATTGATGATTCGGCTGTTATGCTATGATTTCTATCTTTTGTTTGTGTTTGGGCTTTGTATGGGCAAATTTGTGCTAGTTAGGGGTGGGAATGGTATGGTATATACCAATTCTGCGTCTGAAACCAACATTTTTTATCTTGTGGTTTGATATTATGGTATTTGGTATGCATTTTTAAAAAGTTTGGTATTTGGTATTGATTAAAAAAAATACCGAAATACCGAATACCATACTAAAGTATATTGTTACGTATATAATTCATATATATTAGTATTATAATACTAACAAATATATAAATTAGTATTAGCACAAACTTAATTGTTTAGACGTTGAAATTTTGACTACTCTTTCATGATTGAAATGTCTTTTTTGTGTAATTGATTTACGAAGGGGATTGCTTATACTTTCTTTTGAATATTTTTAAACGTGTGAAGTGTTAGCATGATATAATTGAGATGTTTCGTGAATCGTGAATAGGTGAAGTCATAATTCTCTACAATATGAGTATATGTAAGTTTGAAGTCGAACAAACTATGGTAACCTGAATTACACGATCTTTGCAAAATATCAAAATTGAACTTAAAAATACCGAATCATAATGAATTAATTTGGTATGGTAATGGTATAGTATTTTTAGAAATGCAGCAAATTACCGTGCGAAATTTCAAATACCGTAGCATGCCACTCCTAGTGCTAGTCAGGAGGACAATTGGCATTATGGATCCTAACGTATCGATATGAGTATTGTTGTATTAAAGGAAGATTGACCTTCGAGGCTTATAGCCCGGAGCATCTATCGTTGTGTCAGTCCAGAGGACGATTGACCTTCGAGGCGTATAGCCCGATGCATATATTGTTGTGCTAGTCCAGAGGATGATTAGCCTCCGTAGTTTCCTAGCCTGGAGTATCGATTGATTTATTTGCCTATGAGTGGCTTGGTTTGGTATTTTGGTTTCCTGCGAGTGGTTGTGGTGATCTTGAGTTTGTAGGTGAAAGACTTGATGTGGTAAATGGTAAATGAGTTAAACTCGTGTTATTCATTGTTATGGATTTCTCTTTGATGATTTTTGGTAAAGTTGGATGTTTTACTCTGTTTCTGGATTTTAAGCTGTTAACTAAGTCTTGTGTTACTGAGTTTTACTATCTTACTTTGTTTATTGACTATTGCCCCTTAGACACTCACTGAGTACCCAGTACTAAGGCACACAATTGTTGTTTTTGATGGTATGTTAGATAACAAAGAAGAGCAGATTCGTGATACGCGTACGGAGTAAGAGAACTTGCTGCTTTCCAGATTTTGTTGGTGATCCCACATGCTTGTTCGTGGGACACCCCTCTATCTTGATTTATTGCTTTTAGTTTCGGGTTGCGTCTCGAAGTTAGTTGTCAGAACTGTGGGTAGATTGTCGAAGTCTTGTATGACTTCTTGGGCGTTTTGCCACGTCTATGACTATGTATTTCTATTAAACTTCCACTGATTTCCTTTAAAGTATGAGTATGCTTTCGGTTAGCCATAAATGATTGTTCTAAATAAATATTAAAAGACTATTAAAAGAGAATAGATATTTATTAATTTTATAAGGTGCTCCGGTGTTGTTCATAGCACTGGATGCCTGTTGCGTCCAAATTGGGTTTTAGGGCGTGACATTAAATCACTTGATTGAACTTAGTTTGCTCTTTTGTGTCACTTTAATTATCTCATTGAGCATAAAATGAGAAGTTTAAAGTTAAAAGAGTATTGAATATAGAAATGTGGCATTTCTTTTTAAACTGATAACTGATTAAAAAGGAAATAACATCAGATAAATTGGGAGAGAGATAGTACATTTTATAACAGGAAAAACACAATATTTTTCGCCCAAACACTATCTTTCTTTGAAAAATACACAAATCAGCAAGATCCATACATTTGGATTCCATCTTATTCCTTCTATTCTGTAAATTTCTCAAATGGTCACTCGTGAAATTATGTAGCAAATTCATTTATCTTTTTTTTTTTTTTTTGTACCAGAAATCTGACATGGAATTGGCCCCACAAATTTTAAAATTTTTCGGGGTGATAATCATTAACTCTTTGAGCAAAGTCTGGGCAAACTTAAGATGTGTAGTTGAAAAAATGGGACAAGCTGAAAGCTAAATCAAGTATTCTCCCTTTCTGTTACAAAATATAGTTTTATGATGATATTGAACCTTAGTTGGATGACCACCCCGGAAATTGGCCCTGATCATTGTGTTCATTCTATATATATAGTGTTTCTCTCCATATAAAATGGCAACAACATAAAAATGGCAACCATCAATTCTAGTTACTATTTATTTGTTCAGTTTTGTGCTTTGGACCTTATATTAGTTTCCACTCTATTCAATATAAACGAACAGATTCCTGATTTAGGTTTAATGTTTGAATAAAATTTTGTCTAACTGACGCAGGAAAAGGGGGAATTACATCTAGTGTAATCGCTGCCATAGTTGTTCCAATTCTTTGTTTCAATCCCTACTCTTCATATTCGGTTTCTGTTGGCTAAGAAGTAGAGTTCCCCAGAATTCAATGTTGTAGAAGATATAACAGGTAAAGTGCCATAACTACAACATAAATATATACATGAACAATATAATTTTCAGTGAAGGATGTTCGACTGATTACCCTTCTCGGGTTGTATCTCTTTCTACTGAAACTTTCAGACTTTCTTTGTTTGTATTGATGCAGATGAAATTTCAACTGCTGAATCCTTACAATATCAATTGAACACTATTTGAGCTGCCATGAATAACTTCTCAACTGACAACAGAATTGGTGAAGGCGGATTTGGTGTTGTCTACAAGGTGAAGTCAGTTTTTAGAACACAAGGGTGTGTTTGATAAGCCGGAAGTTTTTTCGCAAGAAAGCGTTTTCTACCAGAAAATCATTTTCTAATATTTGGGCAAAATGACTTCCCTCACTTATTAGCAAAAGGCTTTTTTCTTACAACTATTTAAGTTTGGCATAACACATAAACAGAACCTTAAAGTTGGCCTCAGCTGGCAAGTATGCCTCCACCTTTGAGTGTGCACATGTAGGAGCCTCAACCAATAAAGTTGAACACGTAAAAAAAAATGCTGATGTGGCACATAAATTTTGGAGGTGTCTAGATGATCTTTTTATGAGTTGGAGTGTTCAACTGACAAAGTGAAGACAAGTTGAGGTGCCTACTTGTGCACACCCAAAGTCGGAAGACATACTTGCCAGCTGAGGCCAAATTTGAGGGGACATTTATGTATTATGACTTTAACTTTAATTACGTCTTATTTGTCCTACTAACACTTGGACGTATTATTAATCTTCAGGATCTAATGGCTTAGACGTCCTAGGATAATGATTTTCAAAAAATCTCGATAACTCTTAATGATTTTTACCATGCTAAAATTGGCAATGCAAACCATCCCCTTTACAAAAAATGAGTTTATATCAAAACTTGGTATTATAGGCAAACAATAGGCAACTAATGCTTAAGTCAAAAAGGCTTCTAAATGGTTGTGAAAAAATAAGGTTGTACCAGAAACCTTTCATCGTTTTTTGGGGGTAGGAATAAAGGCATTGATCACCATCGTTTCCCAAAATACAAAAACTGGGTCCAACGCCCATGAATTTGTCAAAATAACCCAATTTACATCATGTTTTGTAGAAGAAATTCAGAAAAGAATTCTGTCGGATAAAAACAGTTTCAATACGATCAGTTTTATATAAACTTCTGAAAACCATAAAGGTTTATTTTCAACAAAGGCTCATCAGTTTCTTTGATAAACATCCCTCCCTTAATAAAATTTTGGGCCTGAAATGGCCAAAAGGAATATATTCATCCTGGATATGCTACGTCTTCTTAAATAAAAATGACCTTAAATATAAAACCATCATAATATAAAGAGTTCCGGATAAAGGATGGATGTATTAAGACGAATTAACCCGAGACAAAGTATGAGTATAAACATGAACCACTTCGCCTTTTCATTTATAAAAGACACCCCACCATCCCCAAAAAATATATATATATAATATATATATATATATATATATATATATATATATATATATATATATATATATATATATATATATTTATATATATATATAAAGGAAGACTATTTGTATCGGATATTATAAATCCAAAACTACGATACCCCATATAAGGGGGTATATTCAAATTTTTTGATCGTATAGTACGGTTCACCGATTCGTGATCGGTTTAGGATCGCACTTGATTGATGACTGCACGATGGCCTCACTTCAGACAGGCATAGATATTTCTCGCATTCAGGCGCACGCTCAGAACCTTAAAGAGCATAAGTAGCAGTGAAGGGCCAAGCGTGAGCATAATAGGGGTCAAAGTAAGATAGCCAGATCTTCGGGTTCTGTCGTGAGTTCGAGCCGGATCTTCGGGTTACGTCAGGTGATTTCGAGAGGTTGTCGAGCCCGGCCGTATCCTAGGCATTCATCCCATTCGGTGGTTAGTGCGCCTTCGGAGTTTGCAGGTCAAAGATTTGATCGATCTACTTATTCGGGACCAGTCAGGGTTTCAGAGCCTCAGGTTCTCGGTATAGAGATGAGACGTGCCAGATGAGGCTACCTTTACCCCGATGTACTCAGTGTGGTAAGTTACATGCTGGACAGTGCCGTTCACATTCAGATATTTGTTATGGGTGCGGTCAGCCAGGCTACATTATGCGTGAGTGTCCATCGAGAGGTGGAAGAGGTATAGTTTAGTCCTTTGGATCGGCAGTGGTTCATCGTCATCGGTACGCCCTTCGAGCAAGGCCCTCGGGCATCGGCCGTAGGCGGGCGAGGGGGAGCGTCTAGCTCGAGCGGTCCTTAAAATCGCATTTACGCACTGGCTGGTCGATAGGATCTCGACTCTTCACCTGATATTGTTACAGGTATACTATCAGTATCTTCTCGTGATGTATATGCGTTGATAGATCCAAGTTCTACATTGTCGTATATTAGTCCTTTTAGTACTGGTCAGTTTAGGGTGAAACCCGAGTCGATTAAACCTTTTGAGGTGTCTACACCCGTTGGTGATCCAGTGATAGCTAGACGGGTATACAGAGATATGTAATTATAGTTTGTGATCGTCATACTATAACAAATTTGATTGAGTTAGATATGATAGACTTCGATGTCATTATGGGTATGGATTGGTTGACCTCTTGTTATGCTAATGTCGATTGTAGAATGAAGATGGTTCGATTTCAGTTTCCAAGAGAGTCAGTTCTAGAGTAGAAGGGTAATACAACATCGTCGAGAGGTAAGTTTACTTTCTATCTCAAAGCAAGGAAGATGATTGCCAAAGGTTGTATTTATCATATAGTCCGGGTTCAGGATGCCGAAGCAAAGTCACCGAATATTCAGTCTGTTCCAATAGTTAATGAGTTTCCAAATGTATTTTCGGACGAGCTTCCAGGTCTTCCACTAGATCGGGAGATTGACTTTGCCATCGACGTATTACCAGATACTCAACCGATATCTATTCCTCCTTATAGGATGGTGCCTGCTGAGTTGAGGGAATTGAATGAGCAGTTGAAGGATTTACTTGAGAAAGGATTTATCAGGCCTAGTACTTCATACTGGGGAGCACCAGTGTTATTTGTGAGGAAGAAAGATAGATCCCTTGCAAATGTGTATTAATTGCAGGTAATTGAATAAGGTGACAATAAAGAATAAGTATCCACTCCTGAGGATTGATGATTTATTTGATCAGTTGCAGGGTGCTAAATGGTTCTCGAAAATAGATTTGAGATCGGAGTATCATTAGGTGAGGGTTAGAGAGAAAGACATTCCAAAGACAACTTTCAGAACCAGATATGGTTACTTGGAGTTTCATGTAATGTCGTTTGGGTTAACTAATGTCCCGTCAGTATTTATGGATTTGATGAACAACGTATTCAGGTCCTTCCTAGATCTGCTTGTGATTGTATTTATTGATGATATTCTGGCATACTCTCGATCAGAGGCAGAACATGCAGATCATTTACGTATTGTCCTTAAAGTTCTTCAGACTCAGAAGTTGTATGCAAAGTTCTCTAAATGTGAGTTCTGGTTGAACGCTATGACTTTTCTGGGGCATATTATTTCAGATGAGGGTATCAGGGTGGATAGGCAGAAGATTAAAGCCTTGAAGACTTGGCCGAGACCCACAAAGGTTCGTAGTTTTCTAGGCTTGGCCGGCTATTATAGGAGATTCGTGGAGGGATTTTCTTCCATTTTTGCACCACTAATGAAGCTGACTCAGAAATCAGCTTAAGTTCGAGCGGATCGATGCTTGTGAGCACAATTTTCAGGAGTTGAAAAACAGATTGACTTCAACTCCAATTCTGACACTTTCGGAGGGATTAGAGGGCTATGTTATTTATTATAACACTTCAAGTGTTGGGTTAAGTTGTGTGTTGATGCAGCATGGTAAGGTTATTGCTTATGTTTTGAGGCAGTTGAGGAAGCACGAGAAGAATTACCCGACTCATGATCTAGAGTTAGCCCTGGTGATTCATGCATTGAAGATATGGAGGCACTACTTATATGGCATCCATGTTGATGTTTATACGGACCATAAGAGCCTTCAGTAAATCTTCAAGCAGAAGGAGTTGAATTTGCGTTAGAGGCAATGGTTGGAGCTATTGAAGGATTATGATGTCAATATACGGTATCATCACAGGAAGGCGAACATAGTAGCCGATGCCCCTAGCCGCAGATCCATGGGTAAATTATCTTATGTTCAGGCAGAGAAAGGGAGCTAGTTCATGAGCTTCAGTAGTTAGCTAGCCTAGGAGTTCGATTATTGGACTCGGGCGATGCAGGGGTTGCTATTCAGGATTCAGCATTCTCATCTTTAGTGGCCGAGGTTAAGGAGCGCCAGTACGAGGATCCTATGTTAGTCCATTATAGAGATACAACTCCTCAGAAGGAGAAAACACCATTTGAGATTACTGTAGATGGAGCCCTCAGATATCGAAGCAAACTGTGTGTTCCTGATGTTGCAAAATTACATCGTCAAATTATGGGAGAGGCTCACTACTCTATTCATCCGGGAACGATGAAGATGTACCATGACGTCAAAGAGGGTTATTGGTGGGATGGAATGAAGAAATACATCGCAGAGTTTGTAACCCAGTGTCTTAACTGTCAGTAGGTGAACATTGAGCATCCGAAGCTCGGTGGATTATTGCAGGCTATCGAGATTTCGACTTGAAAATGGAAAGCAATTAATATGAATTTCATTGCAGGTTTTCCCCGTTCTCAGCGTAAGTTCGATTCCATATGGGTGATTGTTGATAGACTTAGAAATCAACCCATTTTCTACCAGTTAGAACTACTTACTCAGCACAGGATTATGTGAAGCTTTATATTAAGGAGATAGTGAAAATTCATGGTTTTTTGGTATCTATCATCTCCGACAGAGGTGCACGTTTTACAGCTAAGTTCTGGAGGTCCTTCCAGAAAGGATTGGGGACACTAGTGCGTCTTAGCATAACATTTCATTCCCAGACAGATGGACAGGCTGAGCGTACCATTCAGACGCTTGAGGATATGTTACGAGCATGTGTGATAGATTTCATAGGTAGCTGGGATGATCATTTACCACTTATTGAATTTGCGTGTAATAATAGTTATCATTCCAGTATCAAGATTAGGCGTGGGCATAGTACGGTATTGTACGATATTAGAAACTTCGGTATGGTAATTTCGGTTATCAGTTTTTAAAAATACTATACCATTACCGTACCAAATTAATTCGGTATGGTTCGGTAGTTTGAAGTTCGGTTTCGATATTTTATGGTACGGTAAATCGATAACCATAATTTGTTCGATTTCAACTTATATATACCCATATAATAGAGAATTATAACTTCGGATATTTAAGAAATGTCTCAATAATATCGTGCTAACACCTCATACATGTAAAAATATTCAAAAGAAAGCACAAGCATTCCCCTTCATAAATCAATTAGACAAAAAGGGCATTTCAATCAAGTTTAATTAGTCAAATTTCCAACATCTAAACAGTTTATTTTGTACTAATACTAGATTATATAGTTGTTAGTCATTTAAGACTAATATATATGAATTGTCTATGTAACTATATACTTCAGTATGGTATTCGGTATTTCGGTATATTTTTTTTATAAAAATCGAATACCGTACCGAATACCAAAATTTTTAAAAATCAAATACCGTACCAAATACCAAAACCATGGTATAAAAAATTTAGGTTTCGGTATGATAATCGGTATATCTTGTACCATGACCACCCCTAATCTAGATGGCCGTAGATGAGGCTATTGCGAAGTGTAGGTCACCTATCAGATGGTTCAAAGTGGGGGAATCTAAGCTAGTAGGGTCACATTTGATTCAACAAGCAGTGGGGAAGGTCAAGCTTATTCAGGATCGATTATTGGCAACTCGGAGTTATCAGAAGTCTTATGTAGACAATTGCCGATGAGATTTAGAATTCCAGGTTAATGACTGGGTATTCCTGAAGGTATCGCCTATGAAAGGCTTTATGAGATTCGATAAGAAGGAAAAGCTAAGTCCTGGGTAAATTGGGCCTTATAGGATTGTACGTAGAGTGGGTCAGTTGGCCTATGAGTTAGATCTACCTTTAGACTTGGAATTAGTCCATCCGGTCTTCCGGCCATGTGTCGATGCTTCGTTAGTGTATTAGAGATCCTTCCGAGCAGTCGTACCCGTTGATAATGTTCATCCCCGGCCCCCTATCTTGGGAGGTTCCCTTGCTATCTAGATGCGGGGTTTAAAAATTA